>NC_142064.1:167571327-167729105 GCF_059756535.1 Pantherophis guttatus
AGAGAATCTGTATGTATATATCTATATGAGAACATGTTTTCATACAGCTTAGATGAATGTAGGAAACTCATTGAAATCAATTGGTTTATTCATGAATAAACTGATTTTATAATAAACAGCATATTTGATTTAGTATATTTAAATATATTTGCCCAAAGAATTGAACATGGAATTTCATAAAGTAAATAGGCAGCAAGTCTTTGTTAAATTTGAGTAGCTGCCTTGAAATTGTTTTAATCCTGAGCTGTGGTGGCACAGTGGTTAGAGTGCAGTATTGCAGGCTACTTCTGCTGCTTGTAGGTTGCCTGCAATTTGGCAGTTCAAATCTCACCAGGCTAAAGGTTGACTCAGCCTTCCATCTTTCTGAGATGTGTAAAATGAGGACCCAAATTGTTGGGAGCAATATGCTGACTCTATAAACTGCTTAGAGAGGGATGTGAAAGCACTGTGAAGCAGTATATAAGTCTAAGTGCTATTCCTATTGCTATCCTATACAGCTCTGTTCCAGTCATTGGAAAGAGGAGTTATAAACAGAATGCAACCTCTAAAAAGAAAAAAAATGTTTTTGTTTATGGAGTCCTTCGGGAGAGGGGGCAGTATAAAAATTAAATAAATAATTAAATAAATAAATAAGAAAGGAAGACTGAAATTGCTCTATGGAAATATTTTGGGGCATTTAGACCCCTATTATTGTTAAAATGATTTACCTTCAGTGTAAATTCTACCATATTCCCTCTTTCTCCTTTCCTTCTTATATATACAATAACTACCTAGAATTTTAGTTTTGATGACAGATACAGATGTATAAACGCACACAAATACACACTTTTTTTTTTGAAGAAACAACCAGCAGAAAGATGGAATTTACTAGTGTTTCAGTTTATAGTATATGAAATCATATTCACTTTGGAGCATTTTTTATTCAGGATGTATCTTATTGATTCAGAAAAGTGATTTTCTGAAACCTGACCATTTAAGTTAGACATTTTTACTTTTTTCATGTGGCATTGGAATTGCCAGAAAAATCAAGGACAAGTTCAGAGGTTATGGGGAACAGAAGATTTCTTCTAAATTTCATTGAAGCAGAGAGAATCATTGGTGTATCTGAGGGTTCTTAAGTCCTTAAGTACAGTATAATTATCAACTGTTTGGGTTCATAGTTTAAAAAGTTCCATGGCCAAATTCAACTGGCAAAATCATATCAACTGGTTAAAGTTATATGTTAATATTGTCATCTTAAATTTGTACAATATGATAGGTACAAAAAAATTTAAGCAACCATTTTTGCCAACTAAGTATGTATTTTGAGCTCTGAGAAACAGAGTTCTACTCTTCATTCTCCCAAATACTTGAATCTTACCATAATGTGGTTTTATCAGTCAAGCTCGTTTATCTCCCTTTTCTTTCTCATGCAGTACTGAAATATGATACTTGAGTTTTAAAAAATACAAAATAATAATTGATCCAATGTTTAAATCGGAATGTTTTGCATTTTAAAACTTATTTATGAAGTCTATAAATGAGTTATAAATAACTCCAAGCAAGTTAATGCTATGTATCATCTCATATAATGTATAAAAGGAGAAGTTTAGATATATGAAAATGTTAAACGTAGAACACACTGCACATTTATTACTTTATGGAAGTAGTCTGGAAAATCTCTCTCAGTAGCTGTATTCTAAGGGCATTGTCTTTTCATTTCTACTGGAAGCATTGTATCAGCAATGAAGGCCACTGTTCTGGGTGTGTCTGATTTTAATAAACACCCATTTCTAAACTGTTCACACAAAGCATATAAATTTAAAAGAGCATTAGCACATAACAACTGCCTAAGGGCATATTCAGCTAACAAAGTTGACTTTTCATTTTAAAATAAAGCCCATGGGTCATTTATATTGCTGCGTGTTTGTTTTGAATTCATGATCTGGTGTTTATCTGCAAGCAACCTGACTCATTTTTTTATGTTTGCTCTTTCTGTTCTTAGGCTGCCTTCCAGGAGAATGTTGGTAGACAGGTAAGGTAACTTAGGGGAAAAAAAACATAAACCCTTTCATTTAATTTTTTGTAAATCCACTGAAGCATAAAATTAAGTGTAGGTGTTTTGTCACTTCTAGCAGCGAATAAGAGGTTTGGTCAATTTAGTTAAATGATTTTGAAATCTAAAATTACCTTCCAGTCTTAAAAATGATATTATGATGTTTCAGAAATTATGATTTCAGAATATTTTTCTATGATTTCAGAATATTTTTCTGTATTTAATTTGTATTAGACCGGAGCTTTTCAGAAATCAGCATGTGCAAATATTATTTCTTACTCTCTTTGTCAGACAACCCTATCTCTCGTTCTGTTAAGAATGATGTCTGGGTGAGGGGGGGTCAGCTATTTTTATACTGAGAAGCATAATAGGTTTTTTGTGGTACATTGAAGGTTGCACTCAAAAAGTGAATGTAATATATATTAATTAATAAAAAGCTATTAATTTGTAACATGTTTTAGAAATATTCAGCAGAAGGACATGAGAAGATGCATACTTTTTTAAAAAAACTGCCACTGTATCTTAATATTTTATATTGAAATTAAACTATTCCAAACTATCCATGTATCAATATCTTTCTACATATCGTTCAATATGTCTTAAATATATATCATCCTTACAGGTTCTGTTTGTCTGATTTTTTTTACTTAACTCCTTATTTTTAATGTTCTGTTATTTTAATGTACGTCCCTCGTCCCCCCCAAAAAACTTTTATCAAAGGATCAGAAATTCCTTATTTATACAAATCACTCAACTCAATTTTTAAACATGTCATTTCAGCATCACATGGAATAATATTATTTGGCCTTTTCATTTTACCAATTGGGATCCAGTTTAGACAGAAACAACACACATTATTAAACCAAAATTGTAATACTATGACCATGTAATCAGTGGTGGGTTGCAACCGGTTTAACAACTGGTTCTGTGAGCGCGCACTTGCGTGCAGCGTTCAAAATAGAGCAGTTTGAAGCTCAGCTGCTTACCTTCTAAGGCAGCCCCAGTACGTAGAACAGTGGAGGCATGGAAATCAGCTGTGCTGTGTGAATCATCTGAGCCAAAAAGAAGGAAATATAGGACAGGGATAGGGCGGGGATGTGTAGGCGGGGACAGCTGATCATCGGAACTACCGGTTCGCCTGAACTGGTCCGAACCGGCAGCAGCCCACCACTGCATGTAATCTTTCCAAACTTGAAGAATAGTTCTTTATATAATTGTAAATTATTGATAATATTTTGTTAAAAATTATATCCATGGTTAAACTGTATCAATCATGGTAATATTATATAGATACAATGGGAAAATCCATATCATAGGAGTAAATGTCCCTTCACCATTTTATAATGAGGTTGATGGCCAACTCTTTTTAAACATTCTCAGATGTGTCCAATAAAACATGAAAGGAAACAAATGTTCCCTTTCTTACCTTTAAATCACGAGAAACATACTTTTTAGTCTTTGAAACCTTTAAACCATTGATTAGTTAATATGGATATCCTAAGTCTGTTCAGGATTCTTTTAAAAACACCTATATTGGTAATATACTTAGTTGTTTATCAAAAGTACTACTTAAAATAATCTTAAACAGATAACAGCATTGACATTAATTCAGAAATTCTAGGAACTGTGAAATGGCAGTATAAATTAAATCAAAAATTTTAATTTATACTGCCATTTCACAGTTCCTAGAATCTTAAGTCTGCTTCTAAGCAATTTATTGATGACATTCGGCATTACAGTTTATTTCTAGACTTCAGCAAGTTGCATTGCTAAATTTTGATATCGAATAGTTTGCTGATTCCTTACTTAAAAATCCTACCATCAAACTACAGGTTTCCTTAATGTAGAAACTTTCTAAATCCATATTTCTTTCTTCCTTCTTTTTAATCTATGGAATATCAGAGTTAAAATCTTAATTAATTTCTAAATTAACTCAGCTTCTCTGGACTTTATCTTGTTGGTCTTTTTGGCTGCAGGGGAACATAAGAGCCTTTTGATGATTACTGAAGCAGTTCCTGAGTTTGTCCCTTTTAGAGAGTTCTGAATATCTATAATGTCAGCTACTTGGGCATTTGATTCATTTAGTTCCAACTAAACTTCCATAGGACTGGGATTTGAAGTTTTAATTGATAGAATTGGACTCTTGTGCACACATAGTTATATGAATGTTAAAATCACTGCTCATCATCTTCATATTATCTAACCTTGCCTTACATTCTGCTGGTCTATGGATTCTGCTTTGAATAGCATACTTTATTTGGCCAAGTGTGATTAGACACACAAGGAGTTTGTCTCCAGTGCAGAAGCTCTCAGTGTACATGCAAAGCAACAGAATAATAATAATCCTAATAATGATACCAATAAGAGGGTGTAGTAGAGAGGATGAGAAGGATGATAATAATACTATAGCCATACCACATGGGTGAATATATACAGTTATCAGAGCAACCAGTCAGAAGTCATTCAGCTTATAGTTAGACAAATTATTCCTGGAACAAAATGTCCCTTTTTATCAATGAAGAACATAAATAATTTAGTAAAATTTAACTGAGATATTCCATTACATTGCTGGATGACAAGTTGCCATTGATTTACCAATATTCATAGTACTGTAGTTTGCATAATGTTAAGCAGAAGCCCTTGTAGGACAATTGGGAAAAGGGAACAATAATAAGAATAGGACTATTTCAGAAAAATAGAAATAGAAGAAATTTGTCCCATTCTATATTATCTGTCTGAAAATAAATCCCAGGGGGACCTTGTTTAACTATTCTTTACCTAATCTTTTGAGTTAGTATTTTAGACCTTTATGGATTCTGAAAGAAAACGAAATAAATCCTGTTGGTTTAGAATTCATCTACTATTGAAACTTTTACAAATTTTCAGAAAGGAATAAAAACAGTAGAATAAAAACAGTAAAATGTCCATTTATTGGATTTGTATATAAAATATACGTATATAGTTTAATCTTCTATAGCTGCATATGGATTTTTTTTTAATAGAGGATTAGATTAAAGGAGAATCTAGTTTTGTTCCATTAGCATCTGATTATATTATAAATCCCAAAAATGCAATTTGTTGAATAAATCCTTTATTGGAATGCCCCATTGCATTACATATTATGCTGGTTTAAATGCACTGCAACCTTATTTTGGGCACCTGTTCCTTGATGAATCATTCATTTAATATAGTTTTACTCTTTCAGCATATGTACTGAATTGCCTAGAGTTGTTTTAATTAAAAATACACCCAAATTCTTCCCTCAAAGGATAGTTTCAGATTGATTCCTTTTAAATTGCTGTTTTCTCTTTATACTTGATTTGTTGTTCACTGCACAGTGTCTTAATTTGCCAATCTACAAATATTATAAATAAATAAATAAATACGCTTTCCTTCACACCAAAAAGCAAGTGCATTATTTAAACAAAACAGAGTACAGTAGGTGTTCCATGTAATGTACTATCACACTTCTACCATTTTAAATATTGTCGGCCCTGCCTCTGGATCAGGACCACAAGTCTTATAGGCCGGAAGAAAATTATATTCTTTCCTTTTCTCTATCAGAGAAAGCCTTCATTTGCAATGAAGATGACACACTGAAAAAAATTATTATGTTGTATCTACAGCATTAAAAAAAAAAAAAGTTTAAGCTCTTTCCTGTCTAACATGAGCTTAGTCTTGATTATGCTATCCTGAAGCAACAATTTATAATTGAAACTATAAATGCTTCACCTGCAGTTTAACATAATTTAGACCAATTCTCATAATTAATATTCAGTGTGAAAAATCCACCAAAAGAAAAAAATAAGATATAGAAAAATAAAAAAATAAGATAGAGACAACATAGGCGAAATACTCCTTCTCAAGAGGACCCATGGTATTTTCTATAGCCCTTTAACATATTGTTTTTTTCTGGGTAGCTTGAGGCTGCTTAGTGATCTTCAGAATGAAGCACTGAATTGTAACTACCACTTTTATTTAACAATGGGACATGACTCATAAAGCATTCTATGATACAGAGTTGATGTTAGAACCTGACTATCTACTTTGTACATAACCATCTTCTTTTTTAAAAGAATCAAGAAAGACGGAGACTTTAATTGCATCCTCACTGAAGTCTCCATGGTGATGAGTTTAGAAATCTGGGTTGCTTGTAGCCACATTTGGTTTTCTTTTTGTTTTTGATACCCAGTACATGTTCATGCTTGGTGTATTCAATCTTTGCTGCCTTAGGGATTTGTCAACTTTTGTATTTAATGTTAGTCCTGACTCCTACCTGTTCTGAAATCCAAGCCACTCCTTTAGATGTCTCTGCACCCTGAGGTGGCTGTTACCACACCCTCCATTGACTATTTCTCACTGAGATGGCAAAATAGTCTGGTTCACCTGATGAGTATGATAGTGCTAGAGAGAGAGAGAGAAGATACTTAAAAGTCAGTTTAGCTTAGTTCTTTCTTTTATCAGTACAATTTTCTGAATATTTTAGTTCTAATTATTTGGATGTTGCTTGGAGATGCGTCTTATGGTTTGATCATAGTTGAATGTAAGGGTTTTTTCCCTAGCCAAATTGCTTTTTATAAATTACCAACCTTTGCTTGGAACACCAGCTTATGATCCTTGTACCTAGCCTCTTATCTTGCTCAAATGTTGGTATTTATTACATACATAGGACATATATCTTGAATATTAGTAATAACAAAAAGTTAGATTGGTTTTTCAGAGAAAGAAAAGGGAGTTTTAAATCCAAGAAGGAGTAGATTATAGGCTGTGGTGTGTCCCAAGTAGAAGTGTGGCAAACGTGTAGGATGTTCAGTTCTGTATGTTGTCATGCCAACAGTTTTTATAAAGGCAAAATTACCTGTCTCATTATCAAGAAATGCTACGAGTAAACACCCTACTCTGACTTCATCTTTTTTTTAAGTGGGTGGTATTTTCAACTTCTTAACCTGCAGTGTTGACATAATTGATGTAATTTCAATTTATTAGACTCTATGTCCAAATCCTTAAGAGCTGTTACAAATTTATATGATTATTCTATTTCAAAATAAAGTACAAAATAATCACAAGAACATAAAAGCATAACATCCCTCCTGGATTGGACCATAGGTCCATCTAATTCAGCACTTTGGATTATGCCACGACTTTGACACTCCTGGTTTATTTATTTATTTTTATTTTATTTTATCAAAATTTATATGCTGCCCTTCTCCAGTAGGACTCGGGACGGCTCACAGAATAAAAAACAACATAACAATAAAATAATGTTAAAATAAGCCAAATTAAAATCCCCAGACAATTTAAAACCCTCGTGGCAGATCAGGGAATTTGCTGAAAAAGCCATGTCTTCAGGTCAGCGTGGAAAGTGCGGAGGTCGGGGGCCGTCCGGAGCCCGGTGGGTAACCCATTCCAGAGGGTCGGTGCGGCCACAGAGAACGCCCTCATCCTGGGGGCCGCCGGCCGCAAGCACTCGGAGGAGGGCAGTCCTATGTGAGCACACTGGGCGGTGGGAGGCCGGTAGGAGGTGGTCCTGCAAGTACCCCGGGCCCATTCCATGAAGGGCTTTATAGGTAAGCACCAGCACCTTGAACCAGATCCGAAGGGCTACCGGCAGCCAGTGCAGCTCGCGCAGGAGCGGTCTTACACGGGAGTAACGGGAGGCTCCCGTAACAACCCGCGTGCTCGCATTCTGGACCAGCTGGAGCCTCCGGGTGCACCCCAAGAGCAGCCCCATGTAGAGGGCATTGCAGTAATCCAATTTAGAGATTGTAGAGATTATTTGTGGCTTGGGTGGTAGATTTAGGCAGAGGTTTGTCCACCGAGCTTGCTGCTTGGCTCCCGGGAAATGTCCAGGAACCAAGCAGCAAATTTGGCGGACAAACCTCTGCCTAAATAAAGAGGAATTATTTCTTTATTCATTACCTGAGGCACTTCTTCATGATCTTCTCATATGGAAGGTTTTCCTCAATGGTCATTCTGTGGACTCTCCCCTCCATGAAATCTTACCTGTTACTTACTGTAGTTTGGTATTTTGGTGCCATATGAAGCCCATTTCATTTTTCCACCTAAAAAGCAAAGTTGTTGCTTGAGAACTTTAGTCTTTTGTTACAAGTTGTTGATTTGATTTTTTTGATATATATTTATTGCCTCTTATATTGCTGTCCTGTTTTATGTAGTTGTGCTATTCTCCAGTGCTTCTTTTAATATGATTTTACATTGTTTTTTTATTGATAGAAAACTTCCTAACATTTACTGTAAACTGCCTTTCTGTAACTTAGAGCCATTATTCCAGGCCTTGCCTTCTCAAATAGAGAATATTGCATTCTGGTATGTAACTTTTCAAGTGTTTAGATAACGTTACCATGTTTCTTTTCAGTTGCCTTTTCTCAAGATTAAACACTTTTAGTTCACACAGTCTTTCTATATAGGAGAGTGTTGAATCTGATAATGCTCATTATCTTTTGGATCTGTTTCAATTTGTCTGAACCCTCCTTGAAATGTAGTGATATAAACAGAAGGGTGGTAATCAGTGTAGACTATGATGGATATATTGTTGCCATGGTAAAAATATCAGGATTTTAATGATACATCTTAAAATTGTGTTTGTCTTTTCTGTAGCCATGTTATCCTGCTGACTGACATTCAGCTTGTGATCAGCTATAAATTCTTCTCATATATACTGTTAACCAAGAAAAGTATCCCCCATTGTATACTTGCATTTTTATTCATTTTTCCAAATTGAAGTGACTCTTCTTTGCAGAAATATTTCTTAGGTATATATTACTACATATACTTGAGACATTGGGAAAAGAAAATCATAAAGGGTTTTGAAGAATCTCCAGATCAGTGGTGAAGATTTCAGCCTAGAACATTAACATTTTATGCAAAATAGAAAAGCTTGTGAACTCTGCCAAGGAGGAGATGAAGAGATTACAAATTGATATCCTAGGGATAAATGAGATGTGTTGGAAAAGATCTGGGTAACTTGATACAATAATTGAAGGAATATTTTACTTTAGAATTGGTATTATATTGGAGGTCCAGTAATGATCCTGGGAAGTAAATAATTTTATACCCAAATATTATAATATTATAACTATCAAGATATCTTATCTGTATTAACATCCTCTACGGCACATAAGAGAGCATACTTCAGTTGGTAAAATAATATGAAATAATCATCTTAATAGGCCAATACAGTGGGAAAAATAATTATGAAGATCTGATAATTTAATATGGTCTGTATATTAGATATGAACCTGGTGATATTTTGGTACAGTTGGTGAAGAAGAGCAATATACAGTTATCAATACTGTTATAAATGAATATCTTAAGAGTTTATATACTTGAGAATCATCTGCAAATGCACAAAAGCATAAAAGATTTAAGATGAAAAAACATCTAGGAACAGATAAAGATTCTAGTAACAATCTAGTAATAGCTGAAATGAGAGATGATTGAAAATAATCAAGCATATAAAGGAAAGTACAGTGGTAGAAAATAATTCAGTAGTAACTGAAATGAGAGATTGAAAATCATCAAAAACAAATGAAAATAGTAGATTGATATGAATAAACTATTATCATGGATGTTATTACTAAAACATAGTTATAAAATTATGCATGCAAAGGAAAACTGCAGAAGGAAAACTGGTGATGCAAAGGAAAACTGAGAAATGATTAATAACACACACACACAAAGATTCTCAGATAAAAAGAAAGAAAGAAGAAATGGATGACAAATGCAATTTTAAGGCTAACAGAAGAATACCATAAAAGTAAAAACCTAAATAAGGAAAACCACAAATAAATGGATCAAAAGATCAGGAAAGGAATTCAACCCCAAGTTATGAGGGCACTGAAACAACTGACTTATAATTGGCTCTTATACTTAAAACCGTCAGAGTATCTCTCTTGTCATGTGACTTTGATTCAGGAACTTGGCAATTTTTGTGCATTAATGTTGGTTACAGTATCCCATTTCTGACATTCCATTTGTGACATTCCCAATTGGGTAACCAATTTGTGGTTGTAAATTGAGGACTACCTGTATGATTGAATGATGCATATGCAGTATTATTATGAATGTCATTTATAAATAATAAATTATGCAGTTGCATTAACAATAATCCAGTTATGACTGAAATGATTAGTGGAGATAGTTTACCAGATTTACAAATGTTACTCAAATTATGCCAAGTAAATTTTGTGGGTTATATAGATAATTTCAAATAAATAAAACAAGTGTAGTAGTTATGTAAATGTAAATACTTGGGCTGTGTGATATGGGATCATATCATGAAAATAAGGAATAGAATTGAATGGGCAAGATTATCTTTTTGAAAAATAAACTTGTTTTTAGTAGTTAAGTCTGAAACTTCGGTAGCAGATTATATACTGTTAATTTTTTTGTATGAAAAAGATGCACAGGCAATGACTCAAATTACAACCAGAAAAATAGAAGTCCACCTCTCTCCCTCTTCCTCTCCCACCTCTCTCTCTCTCCCTCCCTCCCTCCCTCATACTTGTGTCCAAAATGACACTACAGTAATTTAAAATGGAAGGGAGTGGGTGCTGTTTTGCAACATTTTAGAATCCAAAGTGTCTGTTTTGCTCTGAAGGATTTATTTGAGACACATAGTTGTCATAAATACATTTTATACTTGGATCATTTAAAAATGTTATTGCATGTGCTATATATGTAATAACTATTATATAATAATACAAACTATACCATTAACACGGTTATTTATAGCAAATTTATTTATAAATAAAACTGAAAGCAAGTTTTGGTCATATGGAAACTAATGAGATGTCAGAGTTAACGTAAGGAACAGGTAGTCCTGGACTACCCAATACAGGTAGTCCTTGACTTACAACAATTTGTTTAGTGACCATTCAAAGTTACAACGGCACTTAAAAAAAATGATTTATGATTGTTTTTCACAGTTTCAACCTTTGCAGCAACCCTATGATCATATGATCAAAACTCAACTGCTTGACAGTTGGTTCAAATTTATGATGGTTGCAGAGTCCCAGGGTCCCTTTTGTGACCTTCTGACAAGCAAAGTCAATGGGGAAGCCAGATTTACAGCTGTGTAACTAACTTAACAACTGCAGTGATTCACTTAACAACTGCGGCAAGAAAGGTAATAAAATGGAGCAAAACTCACTTAACATATGACTTGCTTAAAAATAGAAATGTTGGACACAATTGTCGTAAGTCAAGGACTATCTGTATTCTAGAGGCAATATATAATTTGTAATAAAGAGGAGCACATAAAATTAAGTATGCCTTCTCAATTGTTCTTGGTTTGGGATAACTTTTTCCCTTAGTGCTGATATTGGCATTGTTTCTTTACCAAGTTAATACCCAAATATTTATTCTAATGGTGTGTTTGGTTGATTATAAAATATAATTTGTTTTCTTTATGTGTTTCATACTATAAAATTGTTGTTTTTTTTCTTGGCTGTGGTGGTCTTAAAATGTGTACCTCAAAGTGCATTTTTATTTACCTTACTGGGTAGTTCTGGTTCTTATATACAGTACTTTACATTTTTTCTATATTCATTTGTCTTATGGTTAATATTTATATTGATCTGTATAATTTTGCTTTTAATATGAATTTATAAAGATGAGGAATTCTATGCCACCCAGATGGCTTTAATTGGAACAGTTTGTAAGCATTGTGAATAAGTAAACAGATCATACAGAATATCTACTTTGGAAGACCATCTAAGTATCGGCAATATTTTTTTAGATAGTGCTCTTCAGGGACTGCAGAGATTTATAAAAAGTTCACAATTGTTCTCAAGTATTCCTAAATTCTAAGTAAAATCAATAATGGTTTGTAGTCCTTTCTCCCTGCGTTCATACATTTTACTGGTGCTTTCACCCCTTCCTTTCCCTGGTCTTGTTATGAGAGTTGAAGGAGACTTGTTCTCACTGAATGCAAATACTCATTTTATGTGGTCTGGAACTTGATAAAGTGTAATAGGTTATATTGTAATTCGGGGAAATACAAATATAAATATCAATTTATTTTTTCATTTAAAATTTGCTCAGGAAAATGTAGGAGAAGGTGGGATATGGGGAGGTTTGACCCAGAATCACCCTATATTCTGTTTAAGTTTAGTTTAAACATATGCATTAAAATGCATCTGTAGCCTTCTGATTTATTGAGATTTTAGTAAGAATTACTGAAAACTGAGCTATAGACTGTGCACATCCAAGCAGTTGAAGAATATTGAATATGCTTCAGCATTTTGTATTAACAATTTTAATGCTTGTCTTCTATCAACCAGTAATTTTTGGAAATTAAGTTGGATAATTACCAACAACAGTTTCATTCTGTGATTGAATTTATAAAGCAGAATATATATCTTTTTTCCAGAGGAAAGTTATTCTAATAATGTGCTAGCAACTTTTCAAAGTAAAAATTGGGAATTAGGTATGATTTCTATTTTTCTCTCCTTTCATAGGGGACTTTTCCACATGGAATTGACATTGTGACTACAGCTGACTATTTTGCTGTTGGTAACAGAGCTAATTGTTTTCTCAATATAAGGTAAGAATATTATAAATTTAAAGTAAAGAAGAAACATGTCATTATTGTTCTTTAAAATTTATTTTCATATAGTAATGATATTGGGTACTACAGTATAATATTAATAATACTGGGAGAAGATCAGCATGGTCCTACAATGTTCTTTGTTGAATGAACTATGACATGCTGGCATTTTATTTTTCTTAGAACTATCTAATTACAAGAAATTTCAGAGCCCACAGATTTGATTTAGAACAAAGACTAAGAGGCAGGATGTTATGGTAGTGAGATGATAAGGTAGTGAGATTTTTAGAAAGAATGGAATAGAATGGAATAGAATAGGAATAGGATTAGGAATAGACCTAGTCCAACCCCCTGCTCAAGCAGGAGAACCTCTACCATTTCAGATAAGTGACTGTCTAGTCTCTTCTTAAAAACCTTCAGTGATAGAGCACCCATGATTTCTGAAGGCAAGCTGTTCCACTGGTTAATTGTCCTCATCGTTAGGAAGTTTCTCCTTAGTTCCAGGTTGCATCTTTCTTGGTTTAGTTTCCATCTATTGTTTTTTGTCTTGCCCTCTGGTTAACATAGAAGTTTGTGATAACCAAAGACTCAGGATCCATTGAGTCTTAAGGCACCAAAATGTCCTTTAAAACTCACTGCTCAAAGCAACACTTTGTTTTGGCAGTATTAATAATAGAAGTGTTATTTGTGCACATGTACCTACATGCTGAGGTGTCATGTGGAAACCCTTGGAATATCTGCATTTCTAAAGGGTTGGAAACTTCAAGCTGTAGTTTATATGGCATTTCACAGAAAGCCTTCCACATAGTCCTGTTCTTAACGTTCTTAAGGTATTCTGACAGAGCTCAGATCTGCCTGTAAGATTCACTATGAGTATCTGTCCTTATCTAGCTTTCCTCACTTTTTTTATTGGGTTAAGATAGCATGCAGCTCTTAGTTTTAACTGTTTCCAGTTAGTTTAATTCTTTTTGGGAAAAAAATTACAGTAATTTTTCTGACTTAGGGAAGACATTCAAAACTATAATACACTCTGAAACAATTTAGCCATACTCTTACTAATTCAGTCTACATCAGCCCAAAACCAAAATGTATCCTGATCATCAGTTTGAATTCTCAGACCTGTGAAACAAAATCCAAGTTGCCACTAGTTTATATGAGTGAACTAATGGGAAGGTGAAATGTACTGGTCAAAGATTTAAAAGCATCTGTTTGGTGGGAAGGCACATGCCCAAGAAAAGAGTCCTCCAGGAAAGAATTTTTTTCTGTTCTGACCAGATGACATGTTCTTCATAAATGTAGTCTGACCTCCTGGCTTTGTGGGGCAGAATATGAACTCCTACTTAGGGAGAAAGTATCTTCATATATTAAAAAGTTGAAGTGTGCTTTCTTATTTCTGTTACTACATAGGTCCTAAATTACAATATTTCTGATCCTTTAATCTATAAGGATCTCCATGCTACTCCACCCTTCTTTCCTACACCTTCTTCCTACACACAGCCAGTTTCTCAACTTTTCTTTCCATGGCTCAAGAATAACAAGACAATGCCAATAGGGTGGAAACAATTCTTTCCAGTTTTTCTTAAACAGCTGGTTAAGAATGGTGATAATTATGGGTCTTTTATGACCTGAAATACAAATGTTCCATTCTCTGCAAAAGGTGATGGTCAAAGATTTGATGGTAACCCTCATGATCCTTAGGAAATAATGGCTTACAGATTTGCCTTTCTGAAGGAATGACAAATTGTTTTAGAATTGCTTTTTAAATGATTCACATAAATGAAAGGATCTATCTCAGTGATAGGGTTTTTTTTTTTATTGAGGAATGTCTTGGCTTTTTTTTTTTTTTTAACTCTGTTCTCTCCTGTCCTTCTCAATTCAGTCCTTTGAAGGGAATAGAGAAATTTGGGACCTTTGCATTCTGAGCAGCTGTTTTAAGGATTTTAGAAGCAAGTTTGTTTTAACTGCTGTAATTCTAATGAATAACAATAAGGAAAATATTAATTGTAATAATTAATATCCTCACAATTATGCATTTTAAACTGGATTGGAATGGTCATAATCATTGCTCCTAAACATTTAATACTTCCTAGACAATGTTGCATACCTTAACATCCTACAATTTAAAACCCTGTAAATTCGTGAATCTGCTTCCGGGATTTTGTCAATAGCAGAAAAATTATCCAACTTTATTTTTAAACCTGCTACTTCATGGCATTTAGCTAATCAAATTGCAATTGAGATACATCTCTGGATTTCAAGAAAATATGAATTTGTAATCTGCAATACTTGATTACAAAATGTTCTGTTTTCTATTATTTTGAAAATTATTGTTATAATCTATAGTAGAATTCAACAAAATTGCTTAGAATGGACACTCTTGTGAAAAATATGGATGTCTAATCTCTTTATTTGACCTAGTAAGTACAATGGATTTAATTATAGAGATGAATTTGTGTCTTACTGTAATAGCAGTATATTCTCTTACGGCTCACAAATCCTCCTTAAATATTGGAAGTGCAATAGATGACTATTACCTTACAGCTTGTGAGTTTCCAGAGTTCATTGTATGAAGCAAATGCAGCATGAAAAAATATAGAAAAAAATATATTTTAAAATTGATGGTATAGAAATCTTTGACAGAATTATTAAGTAAACAATTCCTTTGTTGTAGATAGGAATATGGCCCCAACATTACATGAAACAAATTTTGAGTAATCTTCCTGTGGTTTTTATGTATTTCTTCAATTTCCTCAGTGTATATGTTGCTGGGTTTCCTGAGTATACACAGCCAATGATAGATCATCTGATTAACATGAAGATCAACCACTGGGATAGGTATGTTTACTAGTGCTAATTTGTAATAATCTGATCATAAAAAACAACCCTTTTCTAAAATCTGTTAGTAATGTATTTTTTTTCCTTTTTCTTTGATCTAAAATTTCACTTTTCTACAAATTGCTAACACTAGTTCACTCATTTCTGAAGAGTATGGTGTCATTCAAATCAAATTTAGTAATGAAATGAATTAATGCCAATATTTTCCTTTTTGAGATTGAATTAATAATGGTGAGTCTTTAGCTGATATACTCACTATTTTGTTTTTATTTTTGTACCTTCCTGGGGGGTAGCTTGGACTAATCTCTGCAATCTTCTTGGCAAGGCTTTTTGGAAATAGTTTGCCATTGCCTCTTTCCTAGGGTCGACAGAGTCACTGGCCCAAGTTACCCAGCTGGCTTTGGGCCTCAGGCAGGAGTAGAATTCACAGTTTTCTAATATCCAGCCTTGTGCTTAACAACTAAGCAAAGGCAGTCAGATAACTAGAGGAGAAAGAAATAGAAAGACGGTACAAAGTGAACACTAGCTTACTCTCTGATAAATCAGTGGCAACAGCATTATGAAAGTACATATAGAGTCAACATTTCAAATGTTCTCACCACTCCAAAAATGAAATCCTGATTCATTCTGCTTTTTTCCTGGAACACTGGACATTCTGAGGTTTTTTTGGTTTGTGGAAGTGACTATTCCAGAAAAGAAAGCAAGTAGCAATGTTACAGACCATAGCTTCTGTTTAAAAAGTAGTGGATCTCTACTTTAGCAGCTTCAGTTTCATTGATCAGAAACTTTGGAAGCCCAACAGTAGTTGTATTTAATGAGTTTTTTTCCTAACACTGTGTTTCCACATTTGTACTTGTGCATGAGTGAGTGGCATAGAAATATGCAAAATAAATTACATATATTACATATTCTCCTCTTTCTTCCTAAATTTTTAGTGTTATTCGGGAGTTTTCAGCTGAAGCTCTGCATAATCTCACTCCATTGGCTCCTGAATATATAACCAGGGAAGGTGAGTACAAACACTCCTGCGTTCAAAGGTGCCTAGAATGAGTGTAATAAGAAATCAACACTTAATATTATATTTGCACACTTACGAACTATATAAGCACCTTGATCAAGATATTTACTTAGCAGTATATATGTATGTATGTATGTGTATGTGTGCGTGTGTGTATGTTTATAGAACAATTCCAATTCTCAAAAGCTTATTACATAAAATTTACAAATGTATTCTTTTGCTTAACATGTGACAGACTTTCTGGTCGTCTTTGTTATACTTATTATTTTCTGTAACACTTTCCTATGTATTTTAAATTAATTAACAATTATGAATAGAAGTCAGCAACAAAGAATGTGATAACTATTATTTTAACAGGTTTTTGTACTTCGCACAGAAATGTAAGTTTCATGTAGCAAGCGCAAAGCAGACATAGGCACATGTTAACTTTTGCCCTAATCTTACAGTTAGGGATTAGATTGCTTATTAAAAATATAAGCCCACATGGAGACTGCTATAAAAGGAAGTAGTCCCAGGCTAGGAATTATTAGAAAGATTATTTTAAAACTGCTAATATTGTAGCACCCTTTTATAAATTTAGGATGGGGTCACAGCTGGAACACTATGAACAGTTCTAGTCATTGATCTTAAAAAAGGATAACATAACATAGGAAATGATGCAGAAATTAATAATTAAAAGGAGTATAAGAAATGAAGCAAAGACTATGGCACTTGGGTTTTGTTTTGTTTTTTTGCTTAAAATAAAGATGGATAGAGAAGTTTGAATTACCCCTTTCCATTTACCCTGTTGGAATTCGGAGTCATCAATTGAAGCTTAATGCAATCATAAGAAATATTGTAGAATATGATGCCACCAACTTAGATGGGTTTAAAAGCAGTCTGATGAATTCAGGCAATCAAATGATACTAGTCTTGAGGTCTCTCTATTGGTGGGATATAATAGCTCCTGACATCTTGTCTATTGTTGCAAGTTTCCTAAATGTACAAAATGCTAAAATAGACCTTTTCCTAATCCAGAAGGTTTATTTTACATTCTTATGTCTATGGAGATTTTCAGTCATTCAAGTCATGGTTATCCCAAAGGTGCTTTTTACAAAAGGCAATTGGACTTTGTTTTTCCTTGAAGATATATCACTTCTCATCCAAGAAGCTTCTTCAGTTCTGACTGAATGGTGCACTGAAGAAGCTTCTCGGATGACAAGCGAAACATCTTCAAGGAAAAACAAAGTCCAGTTGCCTTTTGAAGAAAGCACCTTCGGAACTTACATTCTTACAGTGGGGCAAAAAAGTATTTAGTCAGCCACCAATTGTGCAAGTTCTCCCATTTAAAAAGATGAGAGAGGCCTGTAATTGTCATCATAGGTAGACCTCAACTGTGAGAGACAAAATGAGAAAATAAATCCAGACAATTACATTGTCTGATTTGGAAAGAATTTATTTGCAAATTATGGTGGAAAATAAGTATTTGGTCACCTACAAACAAGCAAGATTTCTGGCTCTCACAGACCTGTAACTTCTTTAAGAGGCTCCTCTGTCCTCCACTCAATACCTGTATTAATGGCACCTGTTTGAACTTGTTATCAGTATAAAAGACACCTGTCCACAACCTCAAACAGTCACACTCCAAACTCCACTATGGTGAAGACCAAAGAGCTGTCGAAGGACACCAGAAACAAAATTGTAGACCTGCACCAGGCTGGGAAGATTGAATCTGCAATAGGCAAGCAGCTTGGTGTGAAGAAATCAACTGTGGGAGCAATAATTAGAAAATGAAAGACATAGAAGACCACTGATAACCTCCCTTGATCTGGAGCTCCACGCAAGATCTCACCCCGTGGGGTCAAAATGATCACAAGAATGGTGAGTAAAAATCCCAGAACCACACGTGGGGACCTAGTGAATGACCTGCAGAGAGCTGGGACCAACCTAACAAAGGCTACCATCAGTAACACATTACGCCGCCAGGGACTCAGATCCTGCAGTGCTAGACGTGTCCCCCTGCTTAAGCCAGTATATGTCCGGACCCATCTGAAGTTTGCTAGAGAGCATTTGGATGATCCAGAAGAGGCTTGGGAGAATGTCATATGGTCAGATGAAACCAAATTAGAACTATTTGGAAGAAACACAACTTGTTGTGTTTGGAGAAGAGAGAATGCTGAGTTGCATCCAAAGAACACCATACCTACTGTGAAGCATGGGGGTGGCAACATCATACTTGGTGGCTGTTTCTCTGCAAAGGGACCAGGACGACTGATCCGTGTACAGGAAAGAATGAATGGGGCCATGTATCGTGAGATTTTGAATGCAAACCTCCTTCCATCAACAAGGGCATTGAAGATGAAATGTGGCTGGTCTTTCAGCATGACAATGATCCCAAACTCACCGCCCGGGCAACGAAGGAGTGGCTTCGTAAGAAGCATTTCAAGGTCCTGGAGTGGCCTAGCCAGTCTCCAGATCTCAACCCCATAGAAAACCTTTGGAGGGAGTTGAAAGTCCGTGTTGCCCAGCGACAGCCCCAAAACATCACTGCTCTAGAAGAGATCTGCATGGAGGAATGGGCCAACATACCAGCAACAGTGTGTGCCAACCTTGTGAAGACTTACAGAAAACGTTTGACCTCTGTCATTGCCAACAAAGGATATATAAAAGTATTGAGATGAACTTTTGATATTGACCAAATACTTATTTTCCACCATAATTTGCAAATAAATTCTTTCCAAATCAGACAATGTGATTGTCTGGAGTTGTTTTCTCATTTTGTCTCTCACAGTTGAGGTCTACCTATGATGTCAATTACAGGCCTCTCTCATCTTTTTTAGTGGGAGAACTTGCACAATTGGTGGCTGACTAAATACCTTTTTGCCCCACTGTACATTCGTAGTCTCTGAGGCGTCTTTGCCCTTTTGAAAACCCCATTAGTCTCCTATTTTCTAATCTACCATAAGAAAATATGTTCTCTCTAGAAAATCTCTGTATAGAAGAGATTGTTGTATAAAAAAAAAACCTTACCACTTTTTGTATTATGTGTCTTACAGTTTTACCAAAGCTGCTGCCTTTAGCAGTTGGTATAGATCTCCATACTCGTCATGGAGCAATTCTAGCATGTGCTGAGATCACCCATGCGTTGAGTCTTCTAGCAGAAGAAAAGAAGAGGTAACAAGAACAATACTGTCTATTTAAATGTCGTTTACCGTTTCACCATTTCATCATGTAAAAATCTTAACAAATGGTAGTTGCATAAAGTACAGTTTTCAAAGTATCATATAGTAATTCATATTTTCCTAGTTCCTATATAAAGAAATTTTAAAGCTACAACTCAACCATCACTCTGTATGATTATTTGATCACTATTTATTACTTACTATTATCAGGAATTTCTTTTACTGTTGGTATCATCCATCAGCTTTTTGTAGTTTACCTTTGTAGATCAGAAAAGGGGTCACTAAAATTGTCATATTTATTTCCCCCCATTAGGTACAGTATCATATTTCATGAGTGCAGTTGGTTTTTTAAAATTATTTTGAATTATTTATTTCTCATATTCTGTTATTAAATGTGATCCTCTATCTAAGAGTTTACATTCATCAGATACAAAAAAAAGTATTATTTATTTGAAGTACTGGTATATGCTTTGACTGTGAATATAAGTCAGCATAGTTCAATTCTTTTTCTTTACTTCTGACTTCTCATAGTGAAAAACTATGGAGATTTCTTCTTATGAGTCATTATAAAGGAAACAAGGCTTAGATATTCCAATAAATTGATGAATATAAGCTGCGAACCATTATCCACATCTTCCTCTATTTTATAGTAGTTACTAGAGAACTAGAACATTTAATTATTTGTGAAAATTTTTTTGGCATTATTTAAAACTTAAAGGATTAGAATTATGGATTGCTTTAGTATAAAACACATTTTTTAAAACCTAGGTATGGCTAGGTGGATAGTCCTTTTTGTGTTGAAAGGAATATGAGGATAGATGGAAGAAATTCATATTTCAGAATAGAAAGAGATTTTTGAATGGGGCAGCAACTTGCTTGAAATCATGTTTCATTTAGTTTAATCTGTTGGTCTTTCACTTTTCATTGCGTATTGAATGAAGATGCCCCCTCCCCCATTCCATTGAGAAATATGGTGGGTTATTTGCATTATATAGGATGTAAAATTACCAGAAAACTAGTTTTGTACAGTGATTAAGGACTCCAGGTTACATTCAAGGAGACTATGAATTCAAGTCCCATTTTAGGAATTGAAGCCAACCATGGGCCATTTAACTCCTTGTCAGCCCTAGGGAGAAAGCAAAAGAAAACCACTTCCAAAAAGCTTGCCAAGAAAACTTCAGGGACTACAATACTCCAGCCACTGGGAATGAAGATTGATTCCCCAAAACATATAACAATAACAAACAAAAATTTTTTGGCTTTATGTTCTGATTATTTATCCACATTTGTCATTGCAAAGATTTTGTGTTCAGATTTTCAAAATCTACCTATGTAATGTTTTTTTGGGGGGGACGGGGGATTGCCTTTCTCTCTCTCTCCCCCCTCCTGTGTATTTGTATTTGAGTGTGAACACTTGTCTTATATATTATTCAAAGCAAGTGTTAGAAAGGTATCAAACATGAAACTATCAAGCAATAATGTTAGAATAAATTAACAGAACCTACAAAAGTTGCTGTTGTCATAGCAATTAAAATTAAAAATACTGGAGAAGAAAATCTAATGTTTTATGGTGAAAAAGGATATTGATAATACAGGTAGTCCTTGACTTATAACAGTTGGTTTAGTGACTCTTCAAAGTTACAACAGCATTGAAAAATGTGACTTATGACAGTTTTTCACAGGTACAACCTCTGCAGCATCCCTATGATCAAGTGATCAAAATTCAGATGCTTGGCAACTAGATCACAGCACAACTGTGTTTCCCTGAAAATAAGATCCTGGCCTATATTTTTTTTAACACTGAAATAAGCGCTTGGCCTTATTGACATGCGCTCAAAAGCCCGGTTGGGCTTATTATCAGGGGATGTCTTATTTTGAGAGAAACAGGGTAGTTGCTGTGTCCTAAGGTCATGTGATCACCTTTTGCAACTTTCTGACAAGCAAAGTCAATGTGGAAGCCAAATTCACTTAACAACTGGGTTACTAACTTATCAACTGTAGTGACCACTTAACAACTGTGGCAAGAAAAGTCATAAAATGGGGCAAAATTCACTTAACAAATGTCTCACTTAACAACAGAAACTTTGGGCTCAATTGTGGTGGTAAGTTGAGGACTACCTGTACTAACAGCCACAGAATTTTCACAATGTTTACATTTAATTAAGAATCAAATAGCAACTTAGAGAAAAAAATGCTATAACTGTATTTAACATCAAATAATACTGTATTGATTTAAAACACTTTTAAATCTTGTAGACTTATTTCATTTTATTTGGATGAAAAAACTTTGGAAGGACTTAAGCAGATTCATCTGGAGGTTAGTATATATTATATCTACTGAAAAGCTATTTTGGTAGATGTATCTTTTAAATAGAAAAAAAGAATATTTCTTTTTATTTTATTAATAAAAGCAATGTCTAAAGCAATGGACTTAATTGGAAACCATGCTATATTTATTATACTATCATTATTAAACCAATAATTTATCTCTTTTCTTTTGCCATGGCCTAGGGAAAGAGAAAAGATTTTTAGGTGGAAGGAAAGAGTTATTATTAAATTCATTCAGGAATACATGTTTTTACCCTCTTCTCCAAATCAACACATGAACCACAGTTTGAAAAACACAGGGGGTGGGGAGGAAAAATGAAAATTCTTAATGTAAAATCTATTCATTCTTTTACAGCTTCGTCATCGTCAGTTGTATAGGTAAGATAATTAGCGTCAAATAGACTGTTGCATTTTTTAGAATGAACTCTTAAGAATAAATAAACATGTTTCTGAAATGTGTAATCCCTTTTGTGTAAGAATGCATAGTTTTTGTGTTTAAGTTCCTACTTTTATGTTGACTCTGCGTGAACATGATAGAGAAGATTTTTTTTTTTGGTCAAGAATGAAACAGGCTCATCTTAGAATCTATGTTGCATACCTATTCTGTGAAGTATGTGGAAAAGTGTTTTAAAGATATGCATAGACTTTAGAATGTGAGCTGTTTAAAAAGTAGACAGCTATCAGGTCAAGACATTTTGTCACCCTAGACAAGAAAAAAAAAACATGTAATCAACACTATCAGCATTCACTGAAACACATAACATTGATTCATGAAATTACCAAGATGTTTTAGATAGTTGGTAAATTAAACTGATGTTCTCAGTCTGCAACATGTTGGCACAGTTTGCTTCTAGTACTTGCTCAAGCAAGAGAACTATTACCCAGCACAGAATATAGATTGTATGAGTGTACAATGTACAGGCTGAATTCTGCTTGCTGGGTTTTTATTTCTCCATCTAATCTACTAGGTTGCTGCTGCTTAAGTCTTATTTGCTAGTTTGTTACTACTACTAAGAAATTATTCTGTATGGAAGTGTGCTTTTCTGGGCAGCAACACATTACTTGGTGTGCAAAATACAGAACATATCTCCTTTAAAAGGAATGCCCTGTGAAGTTGCCTCCAAATATAGGCTACATGTATCCAGGATAAAGAGGAAAGAAAAGTCTGGCATAATTACAAAAGTAAGTCCATTTAAATCACGATTTAAATCATAATTTAAATCACTAGTAAAAAGGCTTGATTTAAATCAATTTGATTTAAATCATAATGTTTAAAGAGCAACTGTCATCTCTGTCTCTCAGTATCTCCTCTGACCCACTGTTGACTCACCCAATATTGCAGAATATACAGCCTCATTCTATATAACTAAGCTCCATTTCATGCTGAATAAACTAAATTATTAATGTATCTTAAATAGAAAACTATCTTTAGATAGATTTTTACTCCAAAAGCATTTTATTAAAATAAATTTGTTAAAAAAAAAATCTGATTTAAATAAAAAAATCTGATTTAAATTTTTAAAAATTGATTTTTTTATTTATTTTTTAAAATCATCAATTTTTATCCACCTTGCAATTTTTCAATGTTAGCCATGGATAAAACTTACTAGCTTGCCGAGCTTGAGATCCCGAACTCTCCAGTTCCAAAGACTGCCACATTTATTGATATTATTCTCCAATGGGAAAAGAAAGAATATATTATATACATGTTTAAACATGTCCTTGTAGATTTGTCCTCTTGTATAGTATTACAGAGTTGGAGAAGTGTAAATGTTTCTTGTCTATGGAGATTCTTAGTCATGCAGGTCATGGTTGTCCCAAATATTTATTCTTTTTCTGAGAGCAATAACTATTTTAAATATGAATTATATGTAACACGAAAGCTATTACTTGTTCCTTATTTATACAGATCATTTAAATTTATTTTATAGTTTTGCAGAATTACATTTGTTGGTTCATAAGGTAACTGATACTGAGTCGTTTAACAATAACAATGCGCTCTTCAAAATAATGTGACTCCAGAATTATTGTCTTGCAGCTATTTACACATTTTCAAGATATAAATGGATAAATTTATACATTTGAATAATATATAAAAGATTAGTCTTTTTATCATTTTATAACAAGCAGCTTCTTTGCATTTATGGTAATAGAACAGCACTGCTAAACAAGTTAAACCAGTTTAATGGAATCATGAAGATTCCCATCTGAGAAGCATTTTCCTGGAATTTTAACACAATAACACTAACCATGTGTCAGAAGTTATCAGCAATCAAATTTTTGTGGCTGCATTACTGATTTCTGGAATGAGAATATCTGTTTCAGAAATAAGAAATGTTTTCCCAGAGGAGCAAATAATTACATTAGCCTGTGCTTGATTTCTGTTTGCTATGTTAATAAGTGATTCTGGCAAAAGCTATATATCATAAAGAAAAAGCATTATCCTTGGAAAGTGTAGAGCACAAGACCATTACATGATTTGTGACATAAACTGAAGTAATATTTAATAAAATCCAGTAATTTGTGAACTTGGTTGACTAGTTAAGTTAAAGTAAACGTAAGTATTGGGTTCAGTAAAATCCTGTTGCCAATGCCGAATGACGTATTTCAGGCTATATTCAGTTTTCGCAAGGTAACATAGTCAGGAGTCATATGGTTTCTAACTCGGGAACTCCATGAAGTTCCAGTCCATATAGTTTATCGTGAATTCTAACATGCTGCCAAGTATAATAGCTTTGAAATAGCTGTGATAGGAAAAGAAGAGGAATGTTGCATTTAGTAACTGGGAATTTTGCCCTTTAATATAAAGTGAGAACATCACAGTTTAGTCAGTGAAATGATAATAGCGTAGAGAGTGAAAATACAAAACACCTTGAAATTGAAATTATTCAGATTTAAAATATTCCTAGCTTGGTTCACAATGCTTCTCAAATGATAAAACCACCTTGCTTTTATTTGAAAGGTTTGCCCTTGAAATGAGGTATTTCAAGCTTGACATGCGCCATGGCTTCAAGCTTGAAGTAAATGACTTCAAAGTGATATGAATTCAAAATGTTTTGTATAGCCTTGTTACAGAGATATTCTTATTTTACTATGTGCTGTACAGCGTGATTCTGCCTCAACGTTCACATGAACTGCTGTGTAGTGATCATGTTTAAGGTTGAATTAATTAGCTATTGACTGTTTTATTATGTGGAAAACAGTAACAAAGTCATCCTTTATATTTTATCTATACTTTAGCAAAACTGATAAACAGATCATAATTTCTATTAAATACATTCCATTTATGTAAAGAGCTTTCCATCTGAAAATGGGGATGGGCATTCACACTGCAATGATATTTTCACTGCAAATGCAATTAAATTTTATTTCAAAACAACTATGTTGCAGTACAGCACTGCTTTTCCTTTTAAAATCAGATGCAACATATAAAGACCCGGTACACAGATGTTTATTGAATCTGACACGCTGCACCTATAGTTTTCTATTTACTTGCAATACTTATCTCACTTTGTTGAAGAACAAAGTTGGATATTTGTTTATTCCCCATGAGAGAACAGAAGTAGTTTTACAAATAACATTTCAGATCTGCTAGCAGCCTCCAAAATTGGTTACACCATTGTCAGGGTCCAGAATAGGCTACCAAATTGAATGAAGGCAGTTAGTGCACTCCTCAGATAAAAGGTCATGAGACATAAAGATTTTAAAGAGTAACTTTCTCTTTCTTTTTTCTATTAGTGCAATACTAGTCTGTTTCACTTTTCATCTATTACAGATATTACAATCTCCACATAATCTTTCTGTGCTCTATTTTCCCTTAATATTTGCTGTCTTGTTGAATTTAACAATAAGACAGCAAGAGAAGCCCTCTCGATCAGATTTAAGATCTATCTATGCTAGGATTATGTTTCTTATATTGGCCAACCAGATATTTATTCAAATCCTGCAAGCGTGTATGTAAAGCCAGCCAGCAACAGTCTTTTCCCATTGTTGTTCTCTTGTAAATGGAATTGAAAATCATGCTATCTCTGATTCTGGAGATACCATTTAGTCACCATGACTAATAGTTATTGATACCTTATTCTCTATAAATTTGTTTAATCTCTTTTAAAGCAGTTTAAAAATTTACATCTTGAGGCAGTGAATGCCAGTATTTTAAAATGCGTAAATGCTACAGCATTTCAGCAAGTGTACTTCGCTTGATTTAGTTTGGTTACTAGTGAAATTCCTGACAGCAATTCCATCATTTTGAATAATTTTGAATTTAAGAAGAGGAAAAAAAACCAATACAATTATAATTATGCTGGCATTTTCTCAGTCTCAGACATCTTTTTAGAAGCTTTACTTTGGTTTTATGTACTATCACTAGTATGGGAAAAGACCTTAAGCAATAGTATTTCAGAACCAGTAATAAAAAATATAAGATATACAAAAAGAAAGATTCAGGTTAAAATCCTTATTGAATTTCTTACTATGTGTTATTGAACCACTATGGTTATCCAGCTTACATTATGTCACAGATAGTACTAGAACAAACAAAAAACATTTCTTTATGAATGGGAGGGGAGGGGAGGGGAGGGGACGGGAGGAAGGAAGGAAGGAAGGAAGGAAGGAAGGAAGGAAGGAAGGAAGGAAGGAAGGAAGGAAGGAAGGAAGGAAGGAAGGAGACAAATGGATTAGTAAATAGTAATTGTTTGTTCAAGAAAAATTTTTAAGTGTCCATGGGGCTCAGTTACACTTGTAGTGTGAAAATCTGTGGAAGGTCTCCCAGTTCCTATTCCAGAAGCCCATTGTGACTTCACACTAGAATTCCATCTTCTGCTAGGTAATTCCTGTTGCCACCATCTAACTTCCAGAGGGCACCTCACTTGTCATGTTTCCTCCTAATCATGGGATTGAGGGTGTAGGTCTCTCACACCTTATGCCTTTTTGTCAATTGAAAGAATCAAAATGTAAAAGAAAAATAACTTAATTACTGTATCCTCCTAGCTGTGTGGCATAAAGACACGTGACTAGAAGTTTGAGCCTGCAAGATATTGTATTGTAGTATAATCTCAATAGTTCCAGTAATCTAGTATTAGAGTTTGTTTCTTGTTCTGGTGAACCTCAAGGGGGTGGAAGCTGGTCTGCTACAAATAATGAGGTTTCTGGCAGAAAACTTTGCATTGGAGAGATTATCAAATATCACTGGAAGCTTTTACAGAAATGTGTTTCTATAGCTTCATAAATAAACTTGACACGGGAGTGAAAGATGCACATAATTCTTATATTTATAAAGAAAAAAAAGGAACATTTAAATTTTAGCGTAACACAGAAATATAAAGCACATAGCACAAATTCCTGGCTAGAATATTTTTTATCAGTCACTACAGAAATAGAAATCTTGAAATAATATAATTTTTGCTTTGCATACTTGGATCTTCTCCAATTTCTTGGGCTACTCTAGTAATTTATCAGAGAGATGGTAATGCCCACTTTGTGCCAGCATTGATCCAGCAATTTCCGTTTTTGTTTTGTTTTGTTTTATTTATTATATTTATATGCAGCCCATCTCACTCTACAAAGTGACTCTGGGCAGTTTTAAAATTTTCTATCTCCACCTGAACACATTAATGTGGTGTTTTATTTCTCTAATCCTTTGACAATCAATTCATGAGTAAAATGTGTATCATACAGCCAGACTTAACATGGCATCCTCCTCTTCATCTCTGACACAGGTATTTTCAAATGTGATGTGATTCTCTGCTCAGTTTAAATGGATGACTGCTAATAAGAAAAAGCATGAAGCTGAAGCACGATACTATGTATATAAATTGAATGTATATTAGTAAGAGGAAAAGGAGGATGCAAATGCAATAAGGCCCTTTTGGCATATTGCATGGTTTGTAGTTGTTGAAATACAGTACTGTACTTAAAAATTTGGGTAGTTCAGATATGAACAAGATATAATGTAATAAAATTTTAAAACCAAAAATTGAATTTGTTAAGGAAGTAAAATATGCTTTTCAAAAATAATACAATAGCAGTCTTATGGGATCAACTTAATACCACAAATTTCATCTAATGCTTTCCATAGAATAGTCCAAAAGAGTTGCCAGAAAGCTGATTTTAAAAGGACTTTTTATAAACATGCAATGAAATGAGGGTAGAATTGAATTTGGCTGTTGGATTTGCATCCAACATAAACCCACATTTGCATATCACATAACTTTTTTGAATGCAAATTTTAGCTTAATAAATTATGGTTTGCAGAACTATTCACATTCCATGCAGCATGGTTAGCTTCTCCTCTTTCTGCTAATCACATATAAATTTAGTTTGGGATACATCTGAGTTAACATCTGAGTTTGAAAACTAACTCCTACATCTGACATATTTATAGGCTCTTAACCACAGATTGCAGTTAATAGGAAGCAACAGTGAAGATTCAAATTCTGATTTGTTTTACTACTCATGCAAAGAAAGGAGTAAAGTTATTGGAGAAACGTTTGGGGGTACTTGCCGTGTATGCATATCTTCTGATTAAGCTTTGATGTATTGAATCTTGACAAAACAGGCAGATTTAGATTCATGTATCAATTTTCTCTTCCTTTTTCTGTCATGTCAGTGCAAAATGCTGGCAGTGATGTTGTTTCTTAAATTGGTATTTTTTTCTTTCTTTTCCAGAGGTTTAGGTGGAGAATTAATGAGGCCAGCTGGTATGTTACTTGACATAGAACATTCTATTTACAATTATAATTTGGAAAGAAGTATTACATTTTAAGATTATATAATATAAACTTGGCTAGTCTTCTGATTCACTGAATATTTTGCCAATCTTTCTTTGATTTCAATAGCTTTCTCTTAAAGTAGACCTTGGCCATTCTCCCTAATCTAAAATTCTTGTACCAAAATATATTTTTCTTGACTCATGATTCAGAAAATGTAGAATAAAACATGATCAAATCCCAGATTTCTTTTTGTCTTTTTTCATATTCCTATCTATAGCAGAAAGTAATGTAGTTGCAATAACCAATGTTCTTGCCAGTTTGATGTCAAAATCAATTGCTTTCTCCCCGAACACTGTTTTAAGGGGCTAGTTCACGGGTATATGGGGGGATTCCAGTTAAAAAGGAACTCTATGCATGCAGGAACTCTTCCCTGCTTTCAAGTAAAGAAATACTTGGGTATTAGGAAATATGAGCTTTTGTTGGGATTTCTACATGCCACATCAGTATATTAACAGGTAATGAGTAATTCTTGGTATGAATAGAAAATAGTAGTCTTCCCCAACCGATGCCTTGCAGATCTGCTGGCCTACAATTCTATAGTCAAGTTTGCCATTGTGCTGCCTTTGGGGTGATTTACCTGGCATATTTGAGGGGATCGAATTAATTATTTACTTCCTCAAAAATCTATCCTTATAATAGAATATTTTTTAAATCTCCTTTATGCTGCTAAGAATTTTTTTAACTATAGAAATTTATATACCACTTAATCACTGGCCTCTTAAGACATTTTACACTTATTTAAAAAATGCAATTTAGGTTTATTAAGGTTTAGGTTTATTAAATTTGTATACCGCCCTTCTCCCGAAGGACTCAGGGTCTTCGGGAGAAGGACTTCAGGGCCTTTATTATGTAAAACATATTTTACATAATAAAATATGTTTTAGTTTGATTACTGAGAACTCTCCACTCCAAACATTCCATAAAAAAGAAGTGCTAAATGAGAAAAGGAGAGAAGGTGTTCTGATCTCAAAAGCCAAACAATTCCACAATGAGGATATGCTACTGAGAACATATTCATAGATTCCTAAGATGTCTGAAAAACCATCTTGATAGATGTGTCCTAGTTCTCAGTAGGGGCTTTGTACTTTAAGTCTGATCTAATCCACCCTCAAATCACAATCTAACCAGATTTAATGTGTGCAGCCCGTGTGACTTGAGACCATGGTGACCGTGACAAGCCCTGGTTCTATGTTAACTTGATGTCATCTTCTATAACATCTGTGAATTCCCAGACATCCCCATAATGCAAAATATGAAGGAATCCATCACCAACCCAAGCTCCATTTTGATCTCCTGCAAAACAACAGGACAGGCCATCATCAAATTACCACAGAACAAATACGAGCACCATCAGATTCTCATGGAATCTCATTGTACCCCTCCTCTCCTACCTTAGTGTTGAAGATACTATTATCAGGTCAAGAAACCCCTCCATTCTCTCCCAGCTAAATACTGGTGATATATACCAGGTCCACATTCTCCTCCAAAATGAAATTACGAAAATACACTTTTTATTACAAATGGGCCTGGCATTCAACATTTATCTCACTAGAGGCCCCTGAGATAAAGGCCTCCAGTGATCCAGCACTCAGAACCTGATGTTGAAGGTATGGGATCAGAATTTCAATGAGGAATACAATTTCCTACTGCCGTCCTCTGAAGCAGTATTTTTTTCCTGTTATATCTCCCTCTGCTGACAGATTTGCCATACGGTGCTATTTACTCTGTAGTAATAACGGTATGACTTCATGAACCCTGACCCCATGTAAAAAGGTTTGTGAATGCCATTTAATTCAGTGAATGGGGCTCTGATTGCTTTTTTTCCTCTTCTTGTTTTCTAGTCTGCACTTTGATTGAAAAGTTGTCACTTTCAAAAATGCCTTTTAGAAAAGATCCCATAATTGGTAGGTGATGTTTGTCATGTTGTAGAGTTACCATGTCTGTTTGTTGATGATTATAGCAAATAAATAGTATTATTTATTTAGCAAGAATTATAATCATGTAAATTCCTTTATAGTTCAATATACTTCTTACCTTTTTTTCCCCCCTTCTGTCATCTTGATGCTGTGGCCATGTTTGCTATATTCAGCTTCATTCATCACAGTTATGTCAGAATGTCAATGGGTGGAAGTCGAGGGTCATTGAAGCCAGTTAGAGATATTATAGAATGATGGCAATTCCAGGAAAATACGGAATAGCAATTGCTTTTTTATGTCCCGTATGCCTGCTATTCTGGTGGGTTTTTATGTGAATATTGTATTTGTGAAACATCTTTTAAAAATATAGTGGCGAAAAGAAATTGAAACAAATTTCACTTGGAATTTGAACTTGTAAGGATTTCTAAAAAGATGTAGATGTACTAAAAAGTAATGCAACCCTACCAAGGTATGTTTTCTTTATCTTCAGGTGACTGGCAGTGGCTGATAAATGATAGTTTACAAAGCCTTCATCTTATTTCAAGCAATTCAAGACAGCAAATAAAAGTACAGTAATTTTATCTGTATTGATCTTAAAAGGTCTAAATATCATATTTTGCTTGTTGCTATCTTACAGTTTAAATTTCTAGTGTTTCTAAAACAAAGCAGAGAATAGATCCACCCTTTCCTTCCATGGTCATGTTATCATATTTCTGGTGCTCGGTAGCTGGCCTACATTTACAACATCTCATGGTCATGTGACCGTGATTTATGTCATTTTTGTCAACAACTGGCCATTAACTCTGGTTTTTGGCAAAAGTGCCCCTTTGAGATCAATGAGTTTGCTTAATGATCATGGTATTCACTTCATGACCCTAGATTCTTTTAACAATCACAGTGATTTGCTTAATGATGTCTGCAAACACATGGATGACCCACTTTACAACCATCACAATTTATAATTGATGGACAGGCTCCATTATGGTCGCAAGTCAAGGACTACCTGTATAGCATATCAACTTGAGATAAATCAGATCAATAGTTGATATAATATCAAATACTTTATTACAGTCACCGATCCAAATGCTGTACAATTGGGTAACAAAAGTACTGATTAAATAACAAAAAACAATGTTTTATTTAAGTTATAACTAGAGCGTACTGAAATGTAGTTCAATGTATTATCTCTTCAGAGCCATGATTAAAGCTATACTAAACTAATTGCAATATCTTCCCATCCTATTAAATGGAGGTTTTAGTTCAGGATAATATGTAATGTAGCATAGTTTGACCAGCCCAACTTGCTTCTGGCTCCTAAAGTGGAACATTTGAACATAGGATATTACTCAACTGTGTGAAATCTCAGATGAATGGGTTTTCTGACATAATAATTGCATGGATAGACATTAAATATGTTACCGTAGGACTTTTGCAGATGACCTATCAGGTGTCTCTACAGTAGAATTCTTTCAAAGTGCATTTGAAAGAGAAGTAATTCTATATACTTGTGGTTTTGCTTTTGTTTTAGGAGTCGGCAGTGTCTGCATTAGCTGCTTTATGTAATGAGTATTACTGCAATGAAGAGGGAGGAGCAAATCCAGCTGAGCAAGGTAATGATTCACCCAATTCACTTCTGTTTGTTATTTAAGGATAACTTATGGGATCTTGCTAACTAAAAAAAAAAAAAAAAAAAGAGCATACATAAGCCAAACTAGCCTGAACTAAATGTCATATAGAACAAACTTTTGTTCAGCCAATTACCCATGTTTTCTCTAGCATATTATTTTGTTTAATTTTTAATGAACGTGTTTGTGTTTTCGTTAAATTAGAACTTTTCCTTGTTTCATAGGCTAATGCTTTGTGAATGCTGTGCTGATCCACTGTGCTGCTTCACTTTTTTCTTTATTTGTCTACTGGTATGGCATCTCAATCATAGTGTAATTTTAGGTGTTTTACAGAATGGGGTTAAACCATCAAAGAAATAACTGCTAAAACCGAGCAGAAACAGAAACACCAAAAATATATGGTGCACACCGAGGATGATTACAGTACAAACATCTACCACACCAAAGCTACTTATAGGGGGTAGACTTCCTGTTGCTCCATGGCTTGGTAAAAGAACCAGCTTTTTAATAGCTCTCTGGAAACCCAGCAGGATGAAAATCTAATATTTTCCCAAAGGAAATAAATATGTATATAAAAATTCTTGGAATTTCTTTCCTGGCAGTATTTTTTAAAAATGCTTTCCTCATTTTCAGAGAATCCACTGCTAATGCTTTACAACATATCTTGCAGTGAAGTTATGCTGAATGGCTCGAAGTTATAGAATGATGTCACTGAAGGAAAATGGACTCGTGCCATCTTGTGGTGCTTACTCTCATGCTCTGTTGTCAAAACATTGTCATAATAAAACTTTTGAAGGTTTTTGGATATAAGAAATATTAGTAATACAATATATACGGAATATTACATAAACAATTTTCAATTGTTTAATCATCACCCTCCCTCAAGAATAATCAGTAGTTATTTTAATGCTGTAAAGCATTGTTTCTGGAGTTTTAATTACTCAGACAGTGACTTATGTTTTTCAGATTTGGTGGTGCAATACATTTCAGGCCTTCAAAGCCATGAGGAAATGATTCGCTGTGGTTTTTCTCTAGCCATAGGTGCCCTTCCGAAGTTCCTTCTAAAAGGCAAACTCCAGGAGGTGAGAGCTAAGGTGCAGGGTAGAATGTTTTATAACAGTTTTCAAGTATTTTTAAAACAGTATTTTAATGATTCGTGATTGCTTCATTAAACATAAAATAGATTATATTGCCAATGTATAACCAGATTTCTGCTACTTTTCATTTGGTCTCCATTGTCAATTAAGACTAATGGTGAAATCTCAACATTATCTCACATTTACATCTGGATATCAAGGAATCACGTATTTATTTATTGGATGTCTGTCTAATTTGGGAAATTTACAATTTGAAGAAACACAACAGCTACTGGAAGGCATTGTTTTGTGGAAGAGATCAAAAGCATGAATAATCTGCTGGATCTCATAGATTGAGCAGAGACAGTTAGAGACAGATGGTCTTGCAAGTAACTAGTTCTGTGCCATGAAGGGCTTTAGAAAGGATAAACAGAGCTTTGAATTGTCCCAGAAGCTTATAAGGAGCCAGGGCTGTTTGTGAAACAGCTATGTGACATGGTTAATTATGAAATCTCATCCATAGTTACTCATGCCACTGGATTCTGGCTTAGTTGCACCTTCTAGGTGGTTTTCAAGACAGTCCCATGTGATTCATATTGTGGTAGTTGAGGTGTGTGTGTGTGTGTGTGTGTGTGTGTGTGTGTGTGTGTGTGTGAGAGAGAGAGAGAGAGAGAGAGAGAGAGAGAGAGAGAGAGAGAGAGAGAGAGAGAGAGAGAGAAAGGGGGTGGGGAGGGAGGGATAGAAGGAGGACATCAAAGACCATGAGTGGGCTCAGTTAGCAGATAAGATGATTTGTGCAAAGGCTTTCCTGCCGTGGCTGCCAACTGCTCTTCCAGCAGGCGCTGAGAACTCAAGTTCAAGGTTGCCTAGGGTGCATGCATCTCCATCCTAGTCCTGCCAAAAGTCATCTGTAAATGTAATCAGCACTATCTGAGTGCTATATCTCAGTCTGTAATCCATCTGGAAGGAGTCCAGATAATATGTTATCATCCAGACTCTTCCGTAGTTGCACAGCCACTCTTGATAATCTTACCCCAAAAAAGGGAATATTGGACACCAGAGAGTTTACTCTTTTGTATCTAGGAAAGATTTCTTGAGAAATGACAATTTCTTTTAAGAACTGGATCTCTCTCAAGAAATGCTTAAAGAAGTATTTGATCAGATTTACTTGTTTATTTTCAGAGGCACTCTCTAGGCATCTTTTTTTCTGGGTATGTCTATGGGATTTGCTTATAGAGAGGCTACCAGAGTGCAATTTGATCCCCCTGACACTGTCCTGGCATCCTGTTCCAGTCAGTCAAAAGGGCCTCAGGTGAACTATGCATCAGAGCCTCAGAAATATCCCCAAAATCTTACTGAAACCCAACAGGGTCCATTGGGAATCTAGAGCAGATTAGTCAAATGAGTTCTTCTTCCTGCAGTGAAGGGTCATTGCAAAGAACTAAGATGAATATAAAGTGATCTGACTATGCAAAAGATAGATGTTTTTGTCTTTTATTCCCCTAAATAAACAAGTCTCCCTCACCCCTCCCAAAACAAAGAGCCTGTGTTCACACAATAATCTTTCCAGTTCATTGATCAGAACTTTGGGATGCTTCTTCTTTAGCACCCAGCATTCCTGGATACTAACTATTAGTTCATTTTATGCAACACTATTCTCTACCCTATATCACCCTAACAGGCACCACATCCTCTGACCCCCAACTACTACTCCACTCTCTATCGCTCAGCTCCACTACCATCTTCACTCCATTGTTCTCATTGTGGGTGTCAAATGCCCAGATTGTGACTACAAGTAAAGTGATTTGGAAAAACTGGAGAGTCACTGTCAGCTTCCTGCCTTTCATCAGGGGAGGGGGCCACACATTATGTTCCCGAAGCACCAACTCTCCAGCACATACAGCCAAAATCCATAATTTACATTGTTCAAAAAGTCTTTAAGTAGAGTCCTGTCTTATTCAGTATAGAACTGGCTGAAGCAATGGGAAGGTTCAAATGTTACATTCTGCTGATCCTTCTATATTCAGGAGTAGTGGGTGTGAGTACTGGGAGTACTGGTATTGGGAGATGGGCCAGATGACAGCTGCTGGATATAGATTGGATATCCCAGAGGATCATCGGCCTGTCCCTGCTCCCACTTATTGCTCAGCACTATGTGGAGGTTGGGTATTTGAGGGTCTGCAAGGACAATCTCAAAGGAGAAGCCACCACTGCCAATTCAGAAAAGAGACCATTGCAAAAGTTACCACTATGTGGCTGATGGATTGATTCTAGGAGAGTATAGATAGTGGTATAGATCCTGATTTGAATGGCTGCAGGATAACAGATTTCATAGAAGTTGGGAACTATATAGCTTATAAACCCTAACAGTGGTGATGATCACTGTAAGTATTTGGTGGTTTCAAGACAAAATGTCATGGATTTTGAGAATATCAATGTGAAATTTCAGACAGATTAACTATTTTTGTACATAAAAAAGTTGCTTGTAAAGAATTATGACATTTCTTAAATAAAGCACAGTTGGCTTATCAGTGGTTGAGGTGGAAGTAATAAAAGGTTCACTTTTGAAAACTAGATCGTATGGCCAAAGCAACCAGTCAAAACAGATCACAAAATATTATTGTACAATCCACTCAGAAAGATGGAATAGGCATCAGCAAGGTGGAACAAAATATAAACAAGACTCATTCGGCAAGATCCATTGAGATAAACATCCAATGGGGCCTGATTATTAGAATCAGTTTGATTCAGGGGCAGGCTGGCTAGATTACTGAATCCAGTAATCCTCCTCTTGCTCTTTCCGTGAATGACTTGTGTGTTAGGGTATATGTGAAAGTGCTGCTAATCCGTCTTTTGCAATGTGCTGGAGCTTCACGGAAGCCAAACTCCATGGAGATACAGAACTGAAACGGGACAGGTTTAGGCTTGTCTTGTCACCCTTGTAAATGAAAACCAGCCTTGATATCTGACTGAATGTAATGCACACCTCTAATAAACCACATGAAATGTCTGCTTTGTAATGTGCAAAACTACTACATATTTTCATTACCATCTTCCATTTTTCTTCTCTGACCCACTTTATTGTAACGGCTTCATCTCCATTATTCTGCCTAATACTTTATGAGAAACATAGTCCAGTACTGGTTTAGTGTTTGGATTTTCTTTTATCCTTCGAGGTTTTAGATGCTTTGAAAAAAGCCACGTCGGTTTCTGGAGGTGTGAGTTTTGCTGAATCCAGAAGAGATGGCCTAAAAGCTGTTGCAAAGTATGTAATCCTTTCTATTTCATGTACCTAGTAGTTAAGAATATAATACTGTGAATTAATTTACATAAATAAATATATAAATATGCCTCTTGCCATTTTTTTTTGTCAGGCAAAACTTAATAAAAGTGGTAAGAACCTCAGTCAATTTTATTATGGCCAAAAGGCTTAAAAGCAAGTTACGAATATAAACTGAACTTGGCATTGGATAAAACAATTTATGAAATAAAATATTTAATAAATAATACATAATAGGGTTAAAACCTCAGTATTGATTTGTTACTAAAAGCCTTGTTTTTATAGCCGTAGTTAAAAATCTGGCTGTTAACAATGTAATCTTAGGATTTTCATCTGCAAGTCAATTTTTTACATACTCAGAAGTACAGGTAGTCCTCCACTTACAATAGTTCATTTAGTGACCATTCAAAGTTACAACAGCACTGGAAAAAGTTATTTATGACCATTTTTCACAGTTAGAACTTTTGTAGCATCCCCATGGTCATGTGATCAAAATTCAGATGCTTGGCAACTGGTTCATGCTTATGACCATTGCTGTGTCCCGGGGTCACATGAACACTTGTGACCTTAATGGGGAAGCCAGATTCACTTAACAACCAGATTACGAATTTATCAACTACAGTGATTCACTTAACAAATGTCTCACTTAACAACAGAAATTTCGGACTCAATCCTAAATCAAGGACTACCTGTATCTCTTCTTCTTGGTTTAGATGTTAAAATAGGCAACTACATACAACTTTTTATCATTTTGTAAGCCACCCAGTCGCTTCAATAGTGAGATGGGTGGCATCTAAATTTAATAAATTAAAAGACTTTTCACACTTCCCCTGGACTCTATACTTCCCCAAAGGAAGTTATCTCACAGTTTGGGAAGAACTGGTATAAACTATGTAGAATGAATTCTGTAATCTGTGGGGGAAACCCTGCAAAAAGTGGGCCCTGTAACATGATACGTAGGGAGTGACGATGGAAATTGTGCCTCTCAAACAAGCCATAATCTTTGCCAGTGGGATTTTCTCCAGGACTCCCTGCTTTGCTTCCAGTGGTAACTTGTTAGTAGAGGTAATTGCTTACTGCTTTGTTAAATATCCATTGTAAATGACAAAAGTACTTGCATGTCCTGTAACTTTCAACCCGTTAGAGATCATAAGACCTAAGGGACTAGTAAAACATCACCTTTTTATGTAAAACTACTGAACAACTTGTCACTCAGGAGCAAGCTGAAATGCTGATGGAATGATTCCCTCTAAATTTCCCATTGTACTCAGGTCTTTCTCTATGTCATTAGGTATAAAAAAAACCTTGGCTAGGAGAATATTACAATCACCTGAGCAATATGTTCCCTTGCCTTCCCCTCCCAATCTGTAGTTAATTCTACATAACATACCAAAACTAATTCTCTCTAGATAGATAGATAGATAGATAGGTAGGTAGGTAGGTAGGTAGGTAGGTAGGTAGGTAGGTAGGTAGATATAACTCTATCTAGCTATCTCTATCTATCATCTATCTATCTCTATCTATAACTCTTATCTATCTCTATCTATAACTCTATATCTATCTTTCGATATCTATCTATCTATCTATCTATCTATCTATCTATCGACTAAACTTTTATAATATCAAGGTAGTCCTTGACTTAATGACCAAAATTGGGTCCAGAAATTCAGTTGTTAAGTGATGTTGTTGTTAAGCGAGTCATCAGGTGACTCAACCAGATTTTGCCACCATTTTTATCACATAATTAAGTTAATCGCCATGGTTGTTAAGTGAATCACATGTTCATTAAGTAAATCAAACAGTAACGTGAACCCAGCTTCTCCCATTGACTTTGCTGGCTGAAAGCCATCTGGAGGGTTGCAAATCACAATCGCATGACTGTAGGATATTGCAACTATCCTAGTTGTGGTCGTAAATGTGAGTTGGTTGCCAAGTGCCAAATAGCATGCATGTGACTGGAGAGGTAGTGCAATTGTCACAACTTCGAGATCAGGCCCTAAGTCACTTTTTTTCAGCATTGTTGTAACTCTGAACCATTGTTATATGAATGGACATAAGTCAAGGACTACTTGTAAGATGCATTACTTACATTTTGATTAATAGGTGGTATTAAGATATTCAGTTATTTATTGGGTTAAGCAGAAATTTGTTAATGCACAAATGTTATTTTTTTAATATTATATGATTATAATAATTAGCTTTCTTCCTTCTGTCTTTAGAGTTTGCTTGACAGTAGGGGTGAATGGAGAAGGATCACCAAATGAATTTGTGTGTAAAAGTAACGTTACAGAGATATACAACATATTGTTGGATGGTCTGAATGATTACACAACAGACAGCCGAGGCGATGTTGGAGCATGGTAAGATGAATGTGGTCTTGATAAAGTCCCAGATTTGTTCTATAATGCAAAGCAAAAATGATAGAGTCAGAGAAAATGTGGCATCTTACTAAGACTTTTACTTACTTTTGAGGCTTTCTTCCATGAGAAACCTTCCAAATGTTTATTTTTAATTGTCACTTAGTTTAATTCAAAAAAATTAGTTTTATTTCACTCTAAAAGAACAGATTAGCTGTTCTGATATTCCATTATGGTAATTAAACAGCAGAGGGTGTAGTTGTATCAACAGTTAGACTCTTTCGCTTCTTACATTGCTACTTCTTACAAGCCACATTTTGCACACATTATTTTAAAGAGCAACTGCTTTTCATTATCTCTATTATCTACAAACCACAAAGTTTTATTTTGACATAAATAAAAACATGGAATGTCTAACCATTTGTACTCATAGCTTAACAAAAAGTGAATTTGTTTTACATGAACATTTGAATTTTCCTATTATTAAATTGTATTGCATAACTTTGCCTAGTTGCACAAAACAAAACAAAGTCAGACCTTGTGAGGACTTTGATGGGAGACTCCAAAGGCTCTTATAGACTAGCTTGGGAAATCAAAATTATAACCTGAAAGAAGACAGTGGCAAACCATTCCTCTAGTGCTGCCAAGGAAACTATTTGGCCAACTATTTGGATTTTCATGTGACCATGAAATCACCAAAAGTTGAGCTCAACTTGAACAAGACAGTGTATTATTTTTATTGTTAATTATGGAGAGCCAAGATATTTAAATTAAGGAGTTTTAAAATTAAAGAAATAGGTTTTGTGCAACTTTTCATTGCAGCACACAAAAAAGTGAACTATTTTTTGTTTTAAATTGCTGCATGTATCCTTAAACCAATCAATTAAAAATATTTTCTGGCATATTTCATGCTTACATGCTAAAGAAACTTCTGTGAAAGAATGTAGAAAGAATTGAGCGTATAATTTGTAGCTTCAGAATGTAACCAAATTCAAAGATAGCATAGCATAAATATGCAATGAGTGATTGAAGACATAATGGTAGTGGGAAATCCATATTTAGATTTTACTTATTGTTTATTTTTTAAAGGCAACTTTAGTTTTGGGGCCCCAAATCATATTAGGGCAGTTATAGCTTACTGCTGTAAATGTTTCCTTCTGCTACTATTTGATCAGAAAGAAAAAACCTACAGAAAGTTGTTGTAGGTAGAGGGGTAGTATTAAGTAAGAATGTGGAGTTACTTAAGAAAGGAATATTTTCTCTGCTATCCCTTTCCAGAATATTTAACGTTTTAGGAAAATATAACAGAGATTCCAACGATGTATTCACAAATTTGTATCCATGTTTATTCTAGAATTTATATATCCTGAATTATTAATTCTAAAATAAACATAGATACAAATTTATAGTCATGCTTATTTGAGAATTTATACTTATTTCAGGACAGAAATATTAAATTTGAATGTTTCAAAGCATTTCTGTTTCTATGCTAAATAATATATCTCTTACCTCTGACCAGATAGTCAAACCCCACTAGCTCAAAGCTTCTTCTTTAAGCTCTCAAACCTTTTTCAGAGTCCAAATGCTACGTACTCAATGGGTTGGAAGGGGAATTGAATGCGCGGGTACTCTTGGGAAAATACTTTCTGAGGTGTGTGTCTGCTCCAGTGGGAAAAAAAAAAGTCCAAAAGGAATAGGAATGTACATGAAGCTTTGATTATTTTTTTTTTAAAGGATTCGTGGGAAAGCTAACAAACTGTATTTTCCATATGCAAACTTAACATTCCTTTTGACAGACTGTTTGCTGGGACTTGTCCAAATTCTGTCTACAGGTGTTAAATATAAAAACCTTAAGAGCAAGATGTGTGAAAAAGGGTTCTTTGATTGAAAGTGGTCTAATTGCTCTCTGTGTGGGTGTATGAGTGCGCACGTGTGTACATGCTTGTGCAGGGAAATGGAGACAGAAACCCAGTAGGCTAATTCTTATTTACATATTCATTACTTTGAATTTTCTGTAAAAAAGTCAAAAATGCATAACGTGTTGCCGTGTTGTGATACAGATAAATTTCTTGGGAATGAGTTATAAAACTGGCAGTGTAACAACAGATCAGGTGAGGTGTTCAGTAGATCATTTTGCAGAAAAATGCATCCATTCACTATTACAATGCACATTTTTCTGTTCTCCAAAACATCTTTCTGGGTGCACCTTTGCTATCTTTTCTGTGTCTTTCATTACCTTTTCATTCTCTTATTCAATAATCCATTTTCACTGTTGTCACTAGTACTAAAACAGAATTACTTTTAAATTCTACATTAAAATTGCCTTTCAATAGTCAATTAATTAACGAATGCCCAGAATTAAAGCCATCTAATGCCAGGTTCTAGCTTGATTACGTGAATACATAGGAGGTTGATCTGCATGAAGAAGCAACCAAATCTTTACCTAGTTGCACATAGTGTGATTCGGTCCTTGAAAAGGATTTCTTCTGAAGAAGGTGTCTTCTCTTGCTTGATTTGGACAAGCAAGGAGACCTGGTTAGATTTGCTCAAAGGGGTTCTTTTCTTTGTTGATGGCATATTTCACTGCAGAAAATTAGCATCAGGAGAAGGACTGATGATTAATATAGCAATATCATCCTGCAGCTGTAACTTTTCCTAGTTAATTAGAATTTGGCTTCTATTGTTCATATCTAAGCTGCCTAGAATTGGTATGAGCGAGTAAGCAGCTATATAGATTTTCTAAATAAATACATACATACATGGGAACATTTTGGATAGCCTGTAATAATTGTTGTTGGAAATTTTTAATACTTTTAATATTTGATAGGAAGAATATATAGATATTGTATTGATTCAATTGTTTGCTTGTAGTGATATCTTATTTGGGCTATTGAATGTTTCCCATAAATAGCATAAAGCCTAGAATATGTGAAAAATAGTTTTTTCCCCATATGAGGTTATCTAGATTTTGTGTGTACATATGAGATTGGTTGTGAGATGCATTGTTAATTTAACACAGGGGTCTGCAACCTTAAACACTCAAAGAGCCATTTGGACACATTTCCCACAGAAAAGAAAACACCGGGAGCCACAAAACCCTTCCCGTGCCTGACTATTTCTTGAGCGGCCACAAAACTAGCATATGTAGTTGAATTAAACTTTCTGTTTTCTTCTGAAACTTTTCTTTTCTTGGATTTATCCATGGTTGGCCTACTGGGGGTCGAAAAGTTTAATAAATCGCATGCTGGTGGGTATCACACATTGGTGGTTGTAATGCATATTTTGAGCAACAGGGCCTCAGCAGAGGGATGAAAGAGTCACATGCGGCTCCAGAGCCGCAGGTTGCTGACCCCTGATTTAACAGAATGAGTGTGTATCCATCTGTAAAAAAGCAGGGCCATGTAAGAAGTCTTTGACTCCTTCCTAATATTGCAAAAATGTAGAATTTCCTCTGTTTAAAAAAAAATCTAAGAAATACTAAAAAATGATTCAGTTAGGGTAATATATGGATCGAAAATTATTGGGAAGAAGTGCTTTGGACCTTGCCTAGCAGAGCAATTTTCGCTATTCATGAAAAGAGCTATATAATTTGTATCTTTTTTTCAGATTTCGTGGAAGTCTGAAAGAAGGACATTGGCAACCTTAAATATTTGCATGTTGCATTTGTGCAAGATCCAAAGTGTTTTCTTTAAATTGCTTTGAAGCGTTATACAATCCCATAGTCCTATCCATAAGGGATGCCAACCTTGCAGAATGAATAAATATGTATTTTGCCCGTTCAACCTAGATTTATATTCTTCGGATGCTAATAAAGCATTAAGAAATGTTTAAAATGCAGTACAAGTTATAAAAAAAGCATACAAATTAACGTAGCAATAGCAATAGCACTTAGATTTATGTATATACCACTTTACGGTGCTTTATAGCCCTCTCTAAGTGATTTACAGTGCCAGCATATGGCCCCCAACAATTTTACCGACCTCAGAAGGAGGGAAGACTAAGTCAACCTTGAGCTGGTGAAATTCGAACTGTCAAACTGTTGGCAGCCAAACTGCTGGCAGTCAGCAAAAATAGCCTGTAGTACTGCATTCTAACTACTGTGCCACTACAGCTCAATGTAAATGTAAATGTGTATATAGCTACATAAACTATAGATCTATAATAATCTGTTCATTTGACAAACAAAAAAAATGCTACCATTTCCAGTTTTAGAAGTCTAGAAAACAAAATGCTTTCTCCAGGAGGTTGAACATAGTTACAAGTGTATGAACTAAATATTTCAGAAATGGGAATCTACTGTTTAAAAAGACTGGTCATTCTCTTCATACTACCATACAGATAGTAGGAACATCTAGAGAAAAGTTCAGGTTATTTAGGGCCACGATATCTGATCCGTACTTGCAGGAAAAACATTGTGGCAAGGAAAGCACTGGTTGGTACACAATTTCAGCCAAAAAGGAGCAGCTGAAAAAAGCTTGCTTTGTTTTCTTTGCCAGAAACAAATCCGTTCCAGTGGACATAAGAATATCATGTCCTAGATTGGATTGCAAACTTCTGGAAGATTGCTGGATGGCAGCAGTGTGCTAGACCTTTCTTTACTCTTTTTTCCATCTACTCATTGTCTGAATATTGCAGCCCACATATTGTAGTCTGCCCTAGTTGATAGTCCACATCTGGAATGGCTGAAGGCAGGACATCCTGGTTCCAGAAGTCAGTGATATGATTATGATTCTTGTTCCTCGAATCAGTCGTTCAAAGGAACAAGTTCCACAAACTGATATTTCAATGAGCATTTCACAGGAAGATAGAATCATATCTGCATGTAACTGCCTGTGAATGCCAGCATATGGCTTTCCAGTTCTTTCTGACCTTAATGAACTGTTTTTTTTTTTCTCCATTCCTTTCTGTGTCTTGTCATATAGATTGTGAGCGGATGGCAGGGCCTGCCTCTTTCTTTTAAATAGCTCTTTCCTATTTGTCTGAAAACTAAGTAAAGACATGATCATAAATGTACTACATTTAGTCACAGTAAACATATATATTTATTTAATAAAAATAGAGGGGTTTCAAAATGGATGAGATTGATTTTGGTACACTGACCTATAACTGATTAGCACAACATTCTATCTAGTTCCACAAAGATCTAATACAATGTAATTAAGTCTTCCAAAAAAAAAAAATCTTTGTCCAGTAGGAGTTGTGGCCAGTACATCAGCCCAACACAATAGTGCAAAGGCTGGTGGAAGCATGGTGGTGAAGCAGTGTCACCAAACAGAGTTGAAATTCTTAGCCTGCCCTTTGGATGTTGGGATGAAAGATGCTTCACACACCTATTGGGGGATTTATTTTAAAAAGCCAAAACATAAATAGATGATGTGACACCAAATTACTAGTGTGCTTCAGAAGCTCTAGGAAAATGAAAGCAAAACAAAAATGAAGCTGGGTATATTTTGTGCTTTTGAAATTAATTTGTATAATTAATAAAGATGACTAACTACAGTGAAGACTGTATGCTTGAACTTTAAGGTTGGGGTAAGCATTATTTTAGAAACTGAGAATTTCATGCCTCTGCATGAAAGAGTTACTGTCTTTCTTCAATTATTGCTTATTTTTAGTCACCACGCATATAAACTCATATATGTTCTTTGAAAGCTGCTCACTGAAATGAGTATGAATGAGGTGAGCATTAATAGAGACATGGCATGTAGAAAGTTCCCTTGAGGTTTGGCTGCAAAATTCGTATGCCTGATTGACTCTGATTTGTTTTGCTTCAGTTTTCTTATCTTCCCAAACAAAAACATCTTGGAGCCATTATTGAATATGTGCATGACGTACACACCAAAGCATTTTATTCTGATCACAGAGTCATGATGTATTTATAAATTTATATGAAACTTGCTAGAAATTAACATTAGCAAATTATGTCTGCGGTTGCTTACTTCGACAGGGTGAGAGAAGCTGCTATGACGAGTTTGATGGAAATAACCCTGTTGTTAACCAGGACTGAGCCAGCCTTAATTGATGCAAACGTGTATGTACTTTCCAAACATTATATGTCAGCCTTTGGATTATTTACGGTAACCAGTTTTGGGTTAAGTAATCAGCCTTTTCTGGAAAGGCTTCTGCAAGAGTCACCCCTATTGATTGCCATCAGTTGCTCCCATCACTATTGTTAATGAAAGACCTGAGCAGGTCCTGTCTTGCATCTGTCTGGGCTCAAGGAATGCAGATTGTAACTTCTCAAAGAGGTTGAATTGGGAAGCAATGGCTGCCCAGTAACCAATTTAATCTTGGGTCTTCCTGTTCCAAATCTTACCCACTGCAACTGCTGAGAGACCTGAGATCTACGTATCCTAAATGGGTTGTTCCTCAACCTTGTGGCAAAAATAATGATACTGCTTTTTTCTTTTTTTACAACCATTCATTTTTTTCCCCTTTCTGGAAAGAATTCTTAGCAGAAGCCTGAAAGATTGGTGTTGGAGGAGGGTTATTCAGGGCAAAGCAAAAAATAAAAATAAAAAATAACCTCGGCAATGTATGATTTGGATTTGTCTTTTAAATGGTGTTTTAACTTTCAGTTCCAAGCGGATTATGTGCTCTGTGGCTCAACAGTCAGCTGAAAAAATTGACCGATTTCGAGCTCATGCAGGATCTGTGTTCCTCACCCTTCTTTACTTTGATAACCCTCCAGTCCCACACATACCCCATCGGGAAGACTTGGAGAGGATATTTCCAAGGTAATCAGTCTTGAATGGATAAGAGACCTTTGGCTGTATATGTGAAAAGAAATCCATCAATTTAAATTGTGGTTATAGGCAAATGTCTGTAACCTTAGACTGGAAATCTGTTTTGAAAAGAGGAACTACCTCAAGTGGGTCTTGAGATATTAGTATTGAAATCTTTATCCACTTTCTCTTCAGCTGTTTCACATCCTCCTCCAGCTCCCTCCAAGCGAGGGCTTTTAAATAGTCATTTGTAGTATATTCATACTTCAATAGAGCTGCCCTATCCAGAATATTTTGCAACTCGAAGCATGATTTGCCTCGAAACGGCAGCAAAAACCACTAATGTATTGTTTTAAGTTGTACCTTTAAAGAAATGTCCTAAGATGGTGAAATAATACTGCACGCTTTTAAGATACATTTATTCTGTTGAATAGCAAAAACAATTTCTTCGTTTTGGCATTCAAGTTTTAAGTTTAAAAAAAAGAAGAGAGAACCATGAATGATAGTTTGGGTGACTTGTTTACTTTTGTACTTGTTTCAATGTTTTTCACAGGTCAGAAGCGGTAACTTTCAATTGGAATGCTCCATCCCAGGCCTTCCCCCGAGTCACACAGCTTTTGGGATTAGCGTCCTATCGCTACCACATTCTGACAGGCCTCACTGTATCAATTGGAGGCTTAACTGAATCAACAGTAAGGGAATAAAAACTTACCACTTGTTTGGAACAGTTTTATTACTTAACATACGGGAGGGATGTTTTAAGAATATTACTTAAGAGGTAATAGTGTTGGCTGCCAATTTCTGGAAGCAAGTTGTTGATCAATAGGAATACAGGTCCATTAATACAAGTATGAATATCCAAGATGTAGTAATCTATTGTGATTTAATATGCTTGAAGTAGTTGGCACCACTTTGCTTACAGACCACTTTTTCATCCTGTAGCGTTGCACACGTCAGTAAAAATAAGAGAAACTTTAAGCTATATCAAAAAACATTCACAAACATACATTCCTTCTGAAACTAGTATTCCTTTTCCTGAAAATTAAAGCCGTGCTAATATGGGGCATTTACAAATTTAGGTCACATTAAAATCAGTGAGAGTTATTTGTTAATAAGTCTCTTGTTGGTTTTAATGATATTTATAACATGTGCTCTCCCTCCAAGCTTTATTGTGAAACTTTGGCTTCCAGCAAGAATTTTTAAAAAAACTTTTGGAATACTTTGTAATGTGAATTTAGTTATTGGTAATAAATCAGCACCTAACCAAACTTGGCTAGTTTCAAAAACCTAAGCAGGATCTGACCTGGCAAATGTTCAGATTGGAGGTCTCCAGGAGAAATCTGAGACCTGTAGTATAGAGTGAGGAGAATGAATGAACAAATGAATATTTTTTTAAAAAATAAATAAATAAATAAAATAAAATCTGTAAGAAGCCCATAACCATTTCTATATTGTTATCAAGAAAAAAATCACACGTTTGTCACTAGAAGTCAAGTTTGACTGGAACACAATTTTGATGTACTGCTTTAAGGTAGTGTCAGCATTTTAAATAATCTAGAAACAGTGCAGTACCAAAGTGCACAAAAATGTATCTGTCTACAGTGTGGGTGTCAAACCTGATCGCATCACAGGCCGGATCATGACATATAGCCACGTTTTTTGCCTTTGCAGACCTGGGCTGGGCGTGGCCTACGCATGACCTATCCAGCCCGCCGGCCGCCATCTTTGATAGGCCTGATCTACAGGATCAAAACATTTTGTTCCTCACACAGACCAAAGCACCTGAATCATACAAGCTTCACTTGAGGCATACACCATCCAAATGAGCTGTTCCTTCTATAGAATGGTTTGTACATCCTTAATGACCAGCAAAATGTACAACAGAAATTAAAACTTCTTTTCTCCTGAGCGTCACAAAGAGCATTCATTACTTGGGAGGGCACTAAATGGAGCAGACAGAGAGTGACCAGTTCCTGATTTTAATTTTCGGAATAGAAAGGAGGTGCAGGAAGGGAAGCAGATTGATCTTGAAGGATTGGACTTCTTTAAGAGCGAGCTCAGTCTTCTCAACATTTTCCCCTGTAGTGCTCTCTATCCCTTCTCCCTTTTTCTCCCTCCTCCTCCTCCTCTGAAAGATTGTAGGGAATGTAGAAAGCATTTCTCTCCCTCTTTCTGTCTTGCTGTTCTTTTAATTTGCTTTGGTCCACAAATAGTTGAAACAACATTCATTGAGAGCATTGAAATGTTTGTTTGTTTGATTGATTTTTTTCCCCCCATCTTTATTTTTGGGTGGTGAACATAACTAATACTCCTCCCTTCTCCCTCCTCCTGTTTTCCCACAACCACCCTATGAGGTGAGTTGGGCTGTGAGAGTGACTGGTCCAAAGTTACCCAACCAGTTTTTTGTGCCTAGGTCGGGACTAGAACTCACAGCACATGCACTTCAGATATTCCTACTCTTGACAGGGAACCTTCAGCCAGCCCCCTCCCGGATTTTCAGAGCAGTGGGGTGGGTCGGAGGTAAAATGGCTCAGGGGATGTTTTCTGACCTCTTGGCTTAGACAGCTCCTCTGTGGACCCAGAGGTGGCAAGCTCCAATTCTCTGGGGGCAGTGGTGGAGAGGGAGGGGGGGTTGGCAGATCTTTGGAAGCCTTCTTTCTGCTGCTGTCAAAAGCATGTTAGAGTTACACAATTAGGAGGAAGAAGCTAATTCAGCAAAACTGCCCATTTTGCTGAATGGAAGTAGAATTACTCTTCCTTTCAAGAATCCCCCACTATGTATTCTTTCTGCTTTCTGTCAGATGACCTAATACAGTTAGGTGAATAAATAAGCTTTCTCCTGTTGACCACCACTATGTAGCCTAGTAGTATGAATGACTAGCTTTATAAAAGTGCAAAGCTGTGAGTTCAAATCTCCACCTATCAAATGCCAATTTATCATTTTAATAAATTCTAATTTACTTTTATTATAGTTAATGCAGCCTCAACAGTTATTCCCAAAATAGCATAGATGATCTTAAAGAATGTGCAATATGTGAATGAAAGTAGATCTACTAACAAGTGAGCCATTTGACCTAGTAGTTAAGACACCAGGCTAGAAGCCAGGAGACGGTGAACTCTAGTCCCACCTTAGCCACAGAAGCCAGCTGGGTGACTTTGGGAAGAATTAGGTACATTCTCCACCCTGAGTTATTTATAAAAATAATGGGGGGCGGGGGGCGGGTTGTAAAAAAAACTGGAAAAAACCCCATTGCCATGAAAAATAAAACTCTCGGAGCAGAGTCAAAGTCCAAAACTGATTCAACAACAAGCAGTTCCAAATTGCTCCAGTATTCTCAGGATATAACCCCCCCCCCCCATTTAAGAACTACTGCTTTAGGTGAAGCTAATTTTTTTTTTAAAAAAAATAAATAAATCTGGGCATAAACCTTTTTTTGTTTGCTTCTGAGGTACATAATGCTTCTCTGATTGGGTTTTCTGGCTTTTGAACAAGCCTTAGTGATAGATATCTTTGGCTTTTATGTTGCTTATTGTTTAATTTAAGCCTTTGAATCAGTGTTGACTCCTGGCAACTGCCTGAACTAGTTCCTGAAGCTTTCTTGGCAAGATTTTCGGAAGTGGTTTGCCATGGCCCTTTTCTTAGGACAGAGAGAGAATGGTTAGCCCAAAGTCACTCAACTGGTTTTGCATCTAACAGAGGACTAGAAGTAAGTCTTCTGGTTTTAGCCTGGTGCCTTAAACACTACACCAAACTGACTCTCTCTATATATATATATTTGTCTACTATTTGTTTTTAGTATTGCACTATTTCTTTAGAATTAAAGCTACCTAGGTTTAAATGTTTAATTTTTTATACTTAATTAAATTAATGTATCTATTTAATTTTTAACTACTGTGTAAATTCTTTTTATAATTATGCCCTTGTGGTGCACCCAGAGGCTCCAACTGGTCCAGAATGCGGCCGCGCGGGTTGTTATGGGAGCTTCCCATTACTCCCGTGTTACACCTCTCATGCGCAAGCTGCACTGGTTGCCGGTGGTCCTTCGGATCCGCTTCAAGGTGCTGGTACTTACCTATAAAGCCCTACATGGCATGGGCCCGGGGTACTTGCAGGATCACCTCCTACCGGCCTCCCACTGCCCAGTGCGTTCACATAGGGCTGCCTTCCTCCAGGTGCCATCGGCCAGACAATGTCAGCTGGTGGCGCCCAGGATGAGGGCGTTCTCTGTGGCTGCACCGACCCTCTGGAATGAATTACCCACTCAGCTCCGAACGGCCCCCGACCTCTGTTCTTTCCACGGTGGCCTGAAGACATGGCTTTTTCAGCAAATCTCCTGATCTTCTGGGAGTTTTTAATTTTAACTGTTGGGGATTTTAATTGGATTATTTTAGCATTAATTTATTGTTTTGTTGTTTTATTGTTGTGAGCCGCCCTGAGTCCTTCGGGAGAAGGGGGACATATAAATATGAATAAAATAAAAAAAATTAATTTTGGTGCTATTTCAATCTGATCTTAAATCTCAGATATGGCGTAATCACCTGTTTTTTCAGGGCTTTTTTATGCAGACTTTATAGTAATATAGATATTGGACAGTAAAGCTATTATGCTTCTACAGTACAGCATAATGAGCGTTCCATATACCTTCGTGGTTCATGGATTCATTTCTAACAAGAAATTTGGGGGGGAAAATTCCAGCCCACTTAATACATTTTTTCTTGTTTTTAGGTGTGGAAATCAGATGTAATCTAATTTAAACCATTCAGCTAAATTATTTTCCCCCTTTCCGGCAATTAGCCAAGCTCCTGGGCATGATAATATCTTGCCAGTTATTTTTTATAATATAGTCTACCTCTTTCAGTTCATCCTGTCTTCTTTTCTATGTTCAGCTGTTTTACAAATCTGGAAGGTGGAGGCCAACCATTTTGCTAGCCAACAAGAATAAACCTCAAGCAATCCACATTTTCTGGGCAGTTTCTTTATTCATTTGGGTAGCTGATCCTTAAAACAGATTTGGTCTTATTGAAGAAATACAGAATATCAGTGAACTGGAATTTCAGTCAGATCAATATGACCGTGACTCTTTAAAATAAGATTGCTTTATGAATAGCTAGACTGCCACTAAATATGCCTAGGTGTTCTGGACATTATGGTGAAATCTTATTTCAGAAACCGCATCAGAGAGATGAGTCAGATGCATTGCTAGTTAGATTTTTAAGACAAGAAAAATCTCAAGATTTTTAAATAATTATTTCAGAGTGGTGGCAATCCTATTATGTATTGTTTACATCTAAAGAAAACAGCTGGTTACCTCTTAACTTTTTTGAAAGAAGTTTCTTAGATCAAACCCTACTCCATTTGTGTTTTTGAAGTCCTTTTTGGAAGGAGATACTCTTGGTAGAGCAAGAGTTTCCTTGATTCTAAATATCCAGCTTGGAAATTGAAAAAAAAAAGCCTTCCTAAATCTGGATGATGTTATATTTAAGAAAAGGTTCTTCATTTGGATAGATAACTTCCCATCCTGTTAAAAAAAGATGTATCTGAACAGAAAGACAGATTGTAGGGCTACATGGGTTTATTGAAGGTTACCATTCTACTTCCCCAGAGCTCCAGATAGGACACAGTAACTTTCCCCACCTGGCCTTGACAACCTGTTTTTTTAAGAAGTAACTTTTCTCTCATAGCCTACAGTTACATGTTGTTAAACTTGTATAATAGTAAGGGGGTTTTTTTGGTCATGGTTTTGGCTAGACAAGATTCAGATTGGAGTTCCTTAATCTGTTCTTCAGATACATATTTCTTCACTGAAGTGGGTTTCCAGGCTCAGATCCAGCCATTTCTTCCTAGTTCAATTTCTCTTTAATTCACAAGGGGTGCCTCTCCCTTCACTTTATTCATCTCTTTTTCATTCTCATGAAAAATGTGACATTGGCAGCATGTACACAGAGCACGTAAGATATTTTGCAGGAACATTGGAAATTATGTGCCAGAAATTCTCTTGAATCTTCAGCAGAAGTCTCTGGACACCTTTTCTAGATGGTGGGAACAGGATGGTCCAGTCAATTGTGGTGATGAATACATAGAGAAGCACTTCAGCTTTGCTTCATTGCACATAGTGATCTATCTAGCAATCTACCAAGAGTGTGTGTGGGGGGGGGGAGGTTATTTCTGGAATTCCTCCCTTAGCTGTTTTGTAAATACCCTAAGATAATTAATACCTCTGTAAGGTTTGAATTTAATTTTTACTGTATTCTGCTTTATTCCTACATATATTTCTACTGTATATAAGAGTCTAACAACTTCAAACTAAATATTAAAAGCAGTAGGATGGCTATGATCATCACTGACCTTGGGGTGGGGGAAAAGAAAAGACTTGGCAGATTTTTTCCTTCCCTCTTTCTCCCTTTATTGCTTGTTTATAATTCGTTGGTTCATTTATATATGTTTGTATATGTATGTGTTTGTTTAGCTCAGTTTTCCAATAATTCAAAAACATTGTGGGTTGGGCAGTCTTGTATCCCCTCTGATCTGGGGATCAAGGAGATTCAAATGAGAATGTGAATGTTGCCTATTCACTCTAGGAAACGTGCTACCTGAAGATAAAGAACATCTTTGCTAGTGCTCAGAAAATAGAAATTTGCAGCAGCTTCATCTCTGGTTCCTTTTATACAATTAACATAGTTTTTTTTTTTATTATTCCTTTAATGAAATGGTAAGGTAAATTTAAATATTAAGAGATTAGACATGACGTGAAGATTTATTCTTTGCAACCTAAAAAAAAATGCTTTCAAATATTGATGCTCTTGTATAAGCCAGACTTTTTTAAAAAAAAAATTGGAATTTTTCTCACAGGTGCGATGCTCATCCCAAAGCCTGTTCAATTATCTCAAGAGTATTCAGAATGACAGAGAAGTAATGAACAGTTTTTGTGAAACTTTACTGAAAGTCTTTGAGGACAATCTGCTGAATGACAGGTGACCTATACAATCTCAGTCAATTTGGGTTGCAGGATTGGGTAGGGTAAAGGTTAAGAATAGAAATGGAACACTGCCTCCTAAATACCTTCCACAACCATTTCAGTCGTTAAATCTTCAAAAGGGCCTAAAAAATTCAGCCTCAAATCACCAGATATTTATTGTGTTCCTCCAGAAAGTTGGGAGGTAGAGTTGCAGTCCTTGGTGCCTCAAAACATGCCAACATGTGAAGGAAACTTTGGTCAGATTTCTCATGGAGATTTTGGCTTTCTTGTTCATGAATATTAAACTTATATTTTCCATCTATGACTTGTAAGTTAGAAGCCATGGTTATTAAAACATCTCCCAAACTGGAAATCATCAGTTCAACATAGTTAGTAGAACAGACTTTGAAAGTACTGAATTGCGACCCCTGCTCTCTTTCAAAAGCAACAAGAAAAGGAAATATGCCTCTGGAATTTTCAGTTTGAGAGATGTCAAATATTGTGTGCCTCAATTTCTCCTGAAGACACACACCTGCACAAGCAGAAGGAACAGTAGGGAAATGGCAGTCAGTTGGAAGACAAACATCAGAGCTATTAAAACCCAAAGGACTATCAGAATTTAAAGAACACATGCAAGCTAATTAGACAGACTTTTTGAAGCTTGATGGCTTTTGGAAAGTTTTCTCATAGATTCTCAAAGAAAAAAATTGTAAGAGTTGTATCTCAAAATAATTATGACGATCACCCACAAATCACTAATTTCTCAGAAACTGGTATAGCTAAAAAGCAAGTAACTGATAAAGTGATAGTGTAGTGTACTCCTCAACTTCAAAGCCCTTTTTTGAATTTATAGTCATCTTGTTCATTCAGAATGACAGATTTTACTCACTCTAGTAATCAATTTGTCTATCAGGGTTTGACTTTTCAAACAGGTGGAATTCTTCTCTGATGCAGTCTAATTTCCAATCTCTGGCTGCCTCTAGGCTTCCCTTATCTTCCATTATAATCTTTCAACAAAAATTTAAAAGAGCAGATACTATAATAAAAAAAAAAGAGTTTCAGTGAACATTTACGTGGGTTAAAAAGAAGCTGTGATACCCACTCAAGCTCATAATTGTTCAGAATCTCCCATACCACAACATTTCAAACAGATCGCATTTATTACAGTGATCTATGTGGTATCCCATGTCCAACTTAACTGCATCTAATTAGAGATGTCTCCTAGACAGTAATAATGTCCCTTTGTGCCATTATCCTTCTCTGAAATCCAAATGCACTGTGTTTACATTTGCCACAGTAGAACATGAATGGTGTGGGGGAGATGCCAGCAAGAGAGTTAGGCAGATGTGCAGAACCAATGCTAAACTTCCACATACCTGATTCTCCTTCTCTGCAGATAACTCCTTGGAGTCCACTTTTATTTTCAGAACCAATTTAGAGAAGAAAAAAAATTAACAAATTCTGTGATTGGCTGAATTAGTTGATAGTGAAAATTAAACATTCCAATTCCCTGAGTACTATGAACATAAGAGAGTGGTAGTGGGATCTCCATGTATCTTTTAGTATATTATTTCTGCGATATATTTGTAGCAAAAGTTTTTCTTTGAAGTGAGAAATATGGAATCAAGAGTAGAAGGAGGCATTTAAACTAGTCATCTAAGTAGGTGATTTCATGTTGAACTCCTTATTGTTAGTTTTTTCCCTCTAATATATTCAGTCAAAATTTGTTTTCCTGTAACTTCCTGTGTCTTTTATTTTATATAATTCTTTCTGAAGTATAACAAACAATACTTCCCAGTTAGATGAAGAGTTCTTATGTTTCAGCCCACATCCTCTGCTTATCTGTTTTCAAGATGAAATGTTCCCAGTTGTTAAAATCATTCTTTATAAACCTTAAAGATCTCTGGAATTTGTTAGTGGATTACATATGTTTGGCATCTTGCTTGTTCACAATATAAGATGTCAAATTAACTCTTGTTCATTCCAAGTTTGATTGGACTCAGTTTAGGTTTGATCATCTGACTTTGGAGCAAATATATGAAGTGTTTATTATATGTGAGTTGTGTCAATGTGAAGTGTATAAACATGGTATTCTATGCTTTCCTCATTAGGGTGTCCATTCCACTGCTAAAGATGCTGGATCAGATATTGGCCAATGGATGCTTTGATGTATTTATAACTGAAGAAAAGTAAGTGGCAAAATAATAGATGTATCTTCTTTCTTCCAAATTGCTGGAAAATCTTCAAAGGACAATGTTCCTTTCCCCCTAATTTATTATAACAGGGGAAATTAGAGTCTAGATTATTTTTACTATATCTTAACAAAAGGACTATTTGGAGAAGTATTTTGTTTTGAAAAGTTAAATGTTCATATTGAACAAGGCTGAGTTAGGAGCAGGGATGAAATGCTCCCGGTTCGGACCGGATCGCCTGATCTGGTAGCGATGGAGGCGGGTGGTTCAGAGAACCGGTAGCAAAAATCCCTGCCCCCCCCCATTGCCCAGTCGAGCCGCGCAATCATCAGAGGCTTTTTTTTAATTTTTAAAAGCATTTTTTCTACAACCTCTTTGGCCGAAAAAATGTTTTTAAAAGTAAAAAAAAAAAAGCCGCTGATGATCATGCAGCTCAGCTGGGATCATCAGAGGCTTTTAAAAGCATTTTTTCTACAACCTCTTCGGCTGAAGAGGTTATAGAAAAAAATGTTTTTAAAGGGAAAAAAAGCCTCTGCCAATCAGGCAAGTGAGCTGGGATCGTCAGAGGCTTTAAAAGCATTTTTTTTACAACCTCTTCAGCCAAAGAGGTTGTAGAAAAATGGTTTTAAAAGTAAAAAAAAAAAAAGTTGGCCATGCCCACTCAGTCATATTACCTCCCCCCACCACCACCAAGCCACACCCACAGAACGGTAGTAAAAAAATTTACATTTCACCACTGGTTAGGAGCCTTGTGATCCCCAAGAGATAAGAGCTATCCATCTTTTTTAAGGAGGTGGGCACATTTCCAACCAAAATGCTGCTTTGAGTTGCTTCATCAAAGCCAAGGAGATGACGAAGAAGAGGAGAGTTTCAGCATGAATTAAGTCAAGCCACAAATCTCTTACCTTTCCATAAGAGCTCATTTAAGTCACTTGCTATGTTCACTTATCAATCTAAGTTATAAATGGAACATTTGCTAAAATCCATTTTGATCCCCTCCCTTCAGAAGTTCTGGAGGGCCAGTATAACAGTTTGCCAAACACTCAAGGCACTCTGCCTAGGTAGAATCAGTCGAAGAGGTTATATACAAATTTGAATAAGACTATTTTGACCCTTACCAAAATGCCAGAACAAATATTATATTTCTTGCCTGCTGTATGATAAAAACCTAAAAGTAACATTACATAGCTTCAGGGAAAAATTATATAACAACAGTGTAGCATGATATTCTTCAAAAAACAGGATTGATCATTTGAGGCATATTGTACATTGAAGCCAATCACTGTTGTATTTTATCAATGCAATTTAAGTGCAGTGTCCCATTTTAAAAAAATAGTTGGTTTTCTTTACATAGAAAATGATCACATGGGATGCTTAGTCCAGTAGGCATCAACAGAAGTATTCCCTTTGAGCACAGCTCAGATTTTTACACATAGGTAAGCGATTAACAGCAGTAATTTTGTACTTTTGAAGACTGGCAGCTGGAGGGCACTTCATGTCCTGCTCTTGATTTAAGGACTACCTTGTTTTTCTTAATTGGTTGGTCATGATATGGTTAAAATGTACGGTAGCTCACTTTTTTTGAAAAGCTCAATTTTCAGAAACACATGCACCCAATTTGCATTATATAAAACTCTGGACAGATCCCTTTTCCCTAGATGCTGATTTTCTTTCTCCTGAAGTACTGCCTGCACAGGAGCAGGATTTTGTTACTTCCTTTGCAGGCTGATCTGTTTGAATTCACTTACTGGTTCCTTATTACAAGTGTGAAATTAACAGATGACAGAAAGAAAGCCAAGTAGGTCTATTTCGAATGTGGAGCCTTATTCATAAGAATACATGCATTAAATCTTTTCCAGATGCTCAACTGGATCTGCCTACATTGTCATTTCCTTTCTAAATCTCACCTTTTCCCCTATTTTGCCATTGTATTTCAGTGAAGTGAATGAATCTCCACTAAATTCTATGCAACTTTCAAAAAAAAAAAAAAAAACAACAACCCTGTGCAATTTTTGAACAAATTAATGAGTAAACATGTTTGCTTAAATGTGGAGATTATAAGCAAGTTTTCACAATGGAATATGCAGGAAAAATAATTATGTGGCATCAATTTTTGTTGGGTAAAAACTAAACTTCTGAGAATATTTATATTCCATTGTCCTTTGCCTTTCTGCTCTGTCTGAACAATACAGCTAAATAGAATGTGAATAAAAAAAATTCAAAAAATTAATTTAGATCAACTGAAATATTAATTAACAATTAAAATCTATTGGAAGAGAAGAATGCAAAAATGATTTTCTCCCTCCCCAAATCCACTAATTAATGGAAGCCTTTTATGGCAATATTTATATAGTTTGTTAGTTTAACTGCTAACATGTAAGCACATAAGGATATATAATTTCACAACTCTCAAGATCTTTTGTTCATCTTTGAAAAACAAATAGCTAAAAATTGTTTTCTCAATTTTTTTAAGCCACCCATTTCCTATGAAGTTGCTCACTCTTTGTAAAGAAGAAAGCAAGAGAACTAAAGATATCCAGAAACTCCGTTCCAGCATTGCTGTGTAAGTTGGGAAAATATGTAAAAAAACCCTGAAGGATGAAAAATTAATGGTCTGTAGTCCATGTGGTTTTAAACAAAAAGACAGGTGGAAAATTAGTTTTATTTAGCCCTGTCATGTATGCAAAGGTTTCATTTGTATGCTCTATAAAAGTGGTCTTGACAGTGAATTTTGAGCAGCTGTGTGTATACATTCTAGTTCAAAAGCAAATGTGGCTAACAACGTAATTCTAAAAGCAATTCTAAGGAAGTTCAAATCTGATTGGTGGTAGAAAAAGTGGTGGATGATTTGTCATTTCAAGAACCATGACAATTCCTACCAGACAGAACTCAAACTGGGGGAGAAGAACAGTCAACTCTGCTCAATTACATCACCAGCTGTTCATTACTTTTCACCATTCTCCTCACATTGGTTTTAGTCTGGATTTGTGTCTGGAGGGAGGGGGCAGCTCTATTTTGGCATTTAAATTTAAAGGGTTCAAACAATAAACAGAACTATTATTTAAAATTACTTTAATGTGTGTTTATTGGATTTTTTTGTAAATGAAACTACAGGTATTTGAACTTTACGAAGTGAAACATTTGTTATTTTTTGCCTGTTTTAACGGAAAATAAAGGTTGAAAATAGAAGGAGCCAAACATTTTATCACATCCCTCTTCCTCTCAAGCCCCTCCCCATCAAAGTTATATATTCCAGGCATTGTTCTCCATAGTAACAAGCAAACAGATCTAGAACTCTTCATTTTTGGGAAGGACATCTCCAAAAGTGGATATATTTGGGAGGGGTGGGGCATGATTTTCAATGCACATTTCAGCATATTTAATGCAATCTAAACTTTCTTATTTTCTGAATCCAAAAAACAATCATAATCAAATGGTAATTTCTCTCACAGCTTGAAACAAATGTTTCTCCTGTCTTGTGGTAGTTTATGCCTTGATTTGGTATCAGGATTTTCAAGTGTAGACCATTTTTTTGGTATCTTAATCATGTTATATCAATTAAATGAAACTATTAGACAATATATCATAATCAATAGTGGAGAATATCTGAAACTCAGGGCTATACTGGTAAGTTCTTGGTGCTCTCTGAGGTTGTTTTCCTGAAGACATTTCATTGCCAACGTAGGTAAATCCTCAGTGCAAGGGAGAATGAGATTTGCTGCCTGTTGAGCTATAGTAGCTTGCCCTGTCAATGGTGATGGTGATGTGGCTTCTTCCTTTATGTTTTCTTCATTAGGGCATTATTTATTCCCTGGTGTTTAGTGCTACTTCCTGTTTATATGGGGATTGGCTGCTCTGGGCTATTTGTGTCCTTCCTTGACTTTTGATTATATCTTTTTTCATTGGTTTGTAGATCAGGTTTCTCTCTGTCTCTTGATGGCTGATTTGTCAGCATGGCAAGCTTCCAGGAATTCCCCAACATTTTTTTTAAAAAATTGGCTTGTTCTAAAATCTCTAAAATCTAAAATCTCAGTCTTTCCCAGCTGATCATAGCTTTCCAAGTTTGGGAGGGGAAAAAATTCAAGAAACTTCCTACCTATCCCTACCAACTCCTGCATTATGCTTCTGTACTGAAGGCTTAGGTCAAATCAAAGATTAGAAATGGGTTTTAGAAACAGTAGATCCAACCAAATCTTAGTCATGGAATTGCAGTGGTTGAGGCCTTTTGCTGCACTTGTTTATCTGTTCCCAGAGCAGATTTGCTATCCTTGCCAAGGGAGCTTCTGTCCTGTACCTAATCCAAACTGTATTTTATCAGATTTATGACTTTGAATTGCATTGCCCAATGCTTACATTGATAAGATATGCATCTATATTGCTTCTGTGTTTCAGTGTCACCGAATAATACTGATGTTCTTAGTACAGTTAGTCTCCTCAGTTTAATATCAGAAAAACAAAAATGCTAGTCACTTCAATACTTGGCTGGAATTGTTTTACATTTTTCTAGAACTGATATATTTGCTTTAACAAGACGTTTTCTAATTTTTATTAGAAAGAAAGAAGGAACCGCTTTCTTTTTTATAAATATATATTAATTTGATTTTTTAAAATTATATGGTAATTAGTTTTTTATATTCAATATTGTGTTTATCTGAATTCAATGTGAGATTCCCTCTTACCATTTGCAGTAAGAGATTAAAGAGCACGCAAAGTTTATAAAAACTTATAAAAAACTTTCCAACTTGTTTTGGAACATTATCTGTCATTCAGTTTTCATACTTTTCATTTTGTGATTTAAAAAGATAGATTCTTGCCATTTTTAAACTTTTGTAATTAACACATCATATTAAATTTTGTATAAAAAAGAATCCGTAGTTGTGTTTTCATATAGAATTTTTTTTTGATAGTGGTACAATATAGCAAAGTGTTTTTGATATATGACGTGCTTTGTTAAATCAATAATAAAATATATTGTTATATATTTATTATTCTAGGTTTTGTGACTTGGTTCAATTTCCAGGCGACATGAGAAAAAAAGTTCTGTTTCAGCTCTTCCTCCTTCTTTGCCATCCATTTCCTATTGTAAGTACTTCAGAAATGATTGAGATTCTTGAATTATATATACTAAAGAATGTCTGTTTTTCCTCTTGAAAACTTACCTAGGCAACTATTGGGTTACTTCTGCCCTAGTTGGCTCCATACTGCATATGTACAGCACAGAGGTACACCCAGTGTGATATGCTGATAGCAAGGAATACATTAAATTCATTCCCTAATGTATGGCTCTTATGAACAGCAACAACAAAAAGCTCCCACTCTTATGATCTATTTCCCCCCTCCCAAAAAAAATCCTCCACCCATGTAAGAACTCTGCTGAATCTCACCAAAGGTCTGTGTAATTAATACTTTTTTCCCAAGTGCTACATAAGGCCATCCCAATTGTATTTTTTAATAATTGATATTTAGGGTTTTGCCTTTAATGCTGGAGGTAGCCATATGATTAGAAACTACGGATAGCATTATCTTTCATCGACCTATTTGTATTATTGGGAGTTTTAAATTGTCTCGGGCAAAAATTATTTAATTAGGTTTTAATCATGTTTTAACTTTCATATTTATGTGTTTTATTTTGTGCCTGTTCACCGCCCTGAGTCCTTCGAGAGTAGGGCGGTATACAAATTTAATAAAATGAAAATGAAATGAAATAACACCTTTAATAGCTGTCCAAAATGAAGAGTAATTTTTGTATTTTTGACAAGTAGACTCCCCCTCTAGGCAGTGAGGGGAGGGATTAAGGGGCAAATTCATTAAAAGCTCTTGGCTAATAAAGGAAAATGACTTGCCTTAGGCCTTGGCTTAATGTGTTCTTTTCTTGATTTAGGCTGTAAATACTGTTCTCTGTTTTACCCACTCTTTCATCCCCTAAAGGCAACCACCTTTGTTTGAGCCATTTCTGTTTTTGCTCTCTAGATAAGAAAAACAACGGCTAGTCAGGTTTATGAGATGCTGATAACCTACAGTGATATTGCCGAACCTGACGTTTTAGAAAATGCCATGACAATTCTGAGTGACACTAATTGGTGAGTTAATCTTAAATGTACTTGTAAGTTTCAGCTACTTTCCAGCCTATAGCATTTAAGACTATACCGGACATATATTAAGCATTGGGGATTTGCAAAGTTGTGTGTGAATCAAACTTTGTGACACCAAAGTCACCACTTTGTGACAGGATTTGTTTGTAAACCTCTTTGAAATTTAGCTGATACCTGTAGCAGTTTACAACTTACTATACAATATATTATATAATTCAGTACAAAGCTATTTTATTTATTTGCTTACTTACTTGTTTTGATTGATTGTAGTAGGTAGCTGAGACTAATACTATCTGACTCGTCCTACATTGTCTTGGCATTTCTTTTACTATTGATATGTAGAGTCATATATTTAGCTCAGGATGCATAGTCCCTCTTCAGGAAATAAAAATGCTGCACGTCTCAAAGACTAATAATTTCATTTTGTAAGACCTGTTATAGATGAAGCCATAACTGTTTAATGTAGAGTTTTTCCTTTAATGTAAGTCATGGAAATGTTGAAGGTAGGTGAGATTAAAGTCTCTTTTCCTATTGAAAAGAGACCCTATTCGGGATTTGGGGGTGGGAGGAGAGAAGACAGATTTTTAAAGTTTGGGGATGATACCTCTTCCTGGATTTCATAGCTGGGCGTGAGGAATTATCAGTGTGAGTGATTGTTTCCAGAGCACCACTTCTATGTATAGAAGAATTGCCAGGAGCTGAATCCATATACTGTGTAAGGCTGGTGAAAAATTATTTTAAAATACTTTTTCATATCTTTTATCATCCAGTTTAGTTCCAGAATCTTCCCTGCCATCTTACTGGCTCAGAAATTGGGATGTGAACTCAGGATTCCAGACAAAACCTTAAGAGCCTTTAATCCTTCAGAAGCTCCCCAAATAATTTTTAAAAATGAGTTGAACTCTTTGGCCTTCTTCCAACCTATTGCATCATTTAAAGAGGCAGCCAGATTATATCCTCCGACTAGAAAATAACAGAATTGTCATAGCCAATGAAACAGAATTTACATCATTTCCCCAGCTGTTAGAATAAGAGTACTACTTCAAGTGGATATAAATCTGATGTAGGTTAAGATTAAAGAGCCAAATGAGTGATGAAGACAATGGGAGAAACAGAAAAAGAAATACAAGTTCTGCTGCTCTTTATTCCATAGAATGAATGCCTATGGAATAGGACACAGGTGTCAAGATATAAGGACATGAATCACATCAGGTTATAAACTAAACCAACAACGACTGTAATCTATATCTAGCTTCAGTTTTAGCTATAGTTTTTCTGATTCTTCAACTCCTCTAGGTAGTTTTGCAACCTGATGCCAGTGCAAGGTCTTTTATTCCATCATGGCAGTAAAAAGAGCAAAATTATTTTGTGTCTGAATGTTTTGAAATGGAATTTCTCTCCCTTTACCTCCTGCATCTATTCGCGTCTGTTCTTTATTTGTGCATTTTGACTTACTCCTGTTTATTCTCTAATAATTCTGAGCAGAACTTGCAAACTTGCTTCTCTAATGGGTTGGAACTAGTTGATTCTGCCTAGAAAGTGGCATTGCCCTAAATACAGTGAATGCTATTCAAAAGGTTCAGAGAACAGAAATTTGCTTTTTAAAAGATGATCTTCCTTTCCCCTGCATTTTGGGTGGATATACCAATTTTCTTACTGTCAATAGCAATCACAATTAATTGACAAATAGTTTTCCACTGAGGAAAATGGATGTGATGCGAGAAACCATGGAAAGCAGCATGGAATTGGCTACTTATATATACTTTTTTTGGTCTCCAAATAGGGATGCAGACTTGCCGTTTCTGAGGAAGCAGCGGAATTACCTCTGTGACTTAATGAAAGTGCCCAAGCCCCAATTGGTAGTGAAGGTAATGTTTTAAAATACCAATGAAGCCCTGATAAATATTTCTAGGAAACAATTTGGTAAAACTCAAGTTTGCTGACACAAACCCCAGACCTATTTAACACATGCATATGCAGAACTATTGAAAACAAGTATGTTATCACTGTCCCTCCCCTGTTCTGTTATTTGAAAAGTTTTCACATTTCTCATGTTGAGCTGTAGTAGTACAGCTGGTTACAAAAATATTCTTACTGCAATGTAGTGATAAGAATGACCTAGATGTGCTAAAATTTATCAGTATTATACTAATTGATAGCAGGAAATGCTGCATGTGGGTAAGAATATGATTAAGGTTGCTATACCTGCCTATTCTACACTTCTCTGTGTTGTGAAAAAGCATATGAAAGTATTTAGGCAATTGCTGAAACATCCTTCTAAAAGTCAAACAGGTTTTGTGTTGAACTAGAGAATGAAGCTATCCCATAAATGCATTCTCCTGCTTCTTGATTTATATTTATGTGTTTGTGTGTTCAACTGTATTAGGTTAGATAAATATCCACATGTGCTTTTTTATAAATCATCTTGTTAAAGAAAGATATTATCAATGCTAATGTTTTGACTTTGAATAAGCACATCTATATTCAGACAGAAGTATCAATAGAAGCACGTAGTAGTAAATTGGTGCCTAGGCTGGGCTCTGAAATAGTACTGGAAAAGATAAGTTTTGGGTATTATTCTGTTTGCTGGCTTGTGAATGTGGTAGCTTGTCTGTCTTTTTCATTCCTTGCTGAATGACAATATAGTAGTAATGAAAATAAACCTTGCAGGTAAAATTTATTGGAACATAAATATTTAGTCCTGAAACTGTACTGTACGTCTTTGGAATCAAAAGATCTGGAAATCTTTTGTGGCTTTCTAATCTTAAGAGTGACAGGTACATCTGTATGTCTTTGTGCTCTAACTGGAGATTTCATTCTCCACAAGTTGGAAGAATTTTCACAGCAATTTGATTTCCCATTATTCTATTTTTCAGAAGGGATATTTGAAAATACAGTTGCAAGAAAAGTATGTGAACCCCATGGGATTACATGGAGTTTTGCATGAATTGGTCATAAAATGTGTTCTGAACTTCATCTAAGTCACAACAATAGAAAAGCACAGTCTGCTTAAAATAATACTACACAAACATTAGATGTTGCCATGGTTTAATTTAACATAACATGTAAACATTCACAGCGCAGGGAGGAAAAAGTATGTGAACCTTTGGACTTAATAACTGGTTGACCCTCCTTTGGCAGCAATAACCTCAACCAAACGTTTCCTGTAGTTGCAGATCAGACCTGCACAACGATCTGGAGTAATTTTGGACCACTCCTCTTCACAAAACTGTTTCAGTGTAGTAATATTCTTGGGATGTCTGGTGTGAATCGCTCTCTCTCATGCCACAGCATTTCAATCGGGTTGAGGTCAGGACTCTGACTGGGCCACTCCAGAAGGCGTATTCTGTGCTGTTGAAGCCATTTTTTTGTTGAATTACTTGTATGCTTTGGGTTATTGTCCTGTTGTATCACCCATCCTCTGCGGAGCTTCAGTTGGTGGAGAGATGGTCCTACGTTTTCCTGCAAAATGTCTTGATAAACTCTGGAATTCATTTTCTCATCAATGACAACAATCCGTCCAGGCCCTGAGGCAGCAAAGCAGCCCCAAACCATGATGCTCCCTCCGCCATGTTTTACAGTGGGGATGAGGTTTTGATGTTGCTGTGCTGTGCCTTTTTTTCCTTCACACATAGTGTTGTGTGTTCTTCCCAAACAACTCAATTTTGGTTTCATCTGTCCACAGTATATTTTGCCAGTAGTGCTATGGAACATCCAGGTGCTCTTTTGCAAACTTTAAACATGCTGCAATATTTTTTTTGGACAGCAATGGCTTCCTCCGTGGTGTCCTCCCATGTACTCCATTCTTGTTTAATGTTTTCCTTATTGTAGATGTGTCAACAAAAATGTTAGCATGTGCCAGAGATTTCTGTAGGTCTTTAGCTGACACTCTAGGATTCTTCTTTACCTCATGAAGCATTCTGCGCTGTGCTCTTGCAGTCATTTTTACAGGATGACCACGCCTAGGGAGAGTAGCAACAGTGCTAAACTTTCTCCATTTGTAGACAGTCTGTCTTACCATGGACACATGAACATCAAGGCTTTTGGAGATACTTTTGTAACCCTTTCCAGCTTCATGCAAGTCAACAATTCTTGATCGTAGGTCTTCTGAGAGCTCTTTTCTGCGAGGCATGGCTCACATCAGACAGTGCTTCTTGAAACCAGTAAACCCAAAACAGGTGTGTGTTTTTAAAGGGCAGGACAGCTGTCAGCAACACATCCAATATCATCACACTGATTGGAGTCAAGGTTGGCCCACTCCAACCTCCAATTAGCTCTTAGAGAGGTCATTAGGCTAGGGGCTCACATACTTTTTGCTCCCTGCACTGTGAATGTTTACATGTTATTTTCAATTAAACCATGGCAACATCTAATGTTTGTGTAGTATTATTTTAAGCAGACTGTGTTTTTCTATTGTTGTGACTTAGATGAAGTTCAGAGCACATTTTATGACCAATTCATGCAAAACTCCACATAATCCCAAGGGGTTCACATACTTTTTCTTGCAACTGTATGCCACACTACCCAGCTCAAATTTCAAAGAGCATGTGGTTCCTTGTAGGGGGAAAAAGAGAAAGCATTGGAAATAGATTTTTTCACCTTTTGGAGTATATAATTGCATCCATGAATATAGTCATAAATACTATTTCTATTCAGTAACGAAGGAGAAAAATACCAGAATGATTGGTTTAAATATTGAGCAATTTGAAAACAAGCCCTTCATTAAATGAATTTCTGAATACACAAACTGCTGTTGGATGCACTGCATCTATTAACACAAGTATAAACACAGTGCACTACTCAGTAATAGAAGTCAATATAGGAAATTGTTCAAAACTATGGATTGGACGATGCCTGAAGGAAACTTTAGCTGTAGATTGACATTTTAAAGCTGTTACTAACAGATTAATTACGATATTCTGTAAATCTTACAAGTAAAAGTTACTTTTATTTATTTTGATATGTATTCTTGACAATATCATGAAATTAATCTCATTTTCTCTGTCTTTCCTGCAGAGCACATAATTGGAAATCAATTATTATTGAAAATTAGTGCTTTGAATCCGTAGACACAAAGGAGCAGGCAGTTTTTCAACAACTTGGGCAACAGTATTTACTGATCAAGCTAAAAAGAAAAGGCTAAAAAATGAGAAACTACTTTAACTTCTTTTTCTAAAAGAATATCTTTTTGTTTTAAAAGATAATATATATGTTGGTGATTTTGTGTTTCTGAAGATTAAATTAAATTGTTTTGAAAAGTTCAAATAACTGCAGTTTCTTGCATGTTCTCTCTCTTTTTTTGGCTTTATTAAATTACAGCACTCCAAATTTCATTATAACCAAAGTTACCTTTGGTCAAATAAGTTATGCATTATATAAATAGCTCCAATCTACCATTTCAAAAGCTATCTGCAGAAGAGCAGAAGCTTCATTCTTTAGAAAAGGCATTTCAGAATAAATTATCTAGTTGACATATCAATCAAATGATATAATGAAGTCTGGGCATTCTTGCTATTTGAGAAGAGCATAAAATGGGTAGGATTTCATCCCTGATACATTGTTTAATTCCAGCTGAAAATCTGTCACCTTTCTAAACAGAAGTATAATTTATCATTCAAACTTGATACAGTATCCTGACTTTTTGGATGTTGCCTTTTTTAATGTGTATTGAAATATTTCTGATGCTAAAAAGAAATATACAAGGAAATACTAGCTGAAAAATGCAAGCAACATTGGTTGGCAAAATTAAAATTAGTTTTAAAGGGCAGACAGGTTTCTTTTTGTTTTGTCTTATAATGAGTGGAAAATCAGATACAAATTAGTAGGAACATGCAGCTTGTTGGATTTGATTCTCAAAATGTACTTTACACAATGAATTGTAAAACTGTGCATAACTTTTTAAAGCAATTTTGTCCTTAGAATTACTTAGCAATTGAAGAGGATAGCAATCCCAGGAAAGAGTTGGCTACTTTAAAGGTTAAAGATAAAATATTTATGCTCTCACATATTTACACACCATTTTTTAAAAATTACTTTCCAAATGGTGCATAGCCCTAGTAAAAAGTATTCTGTTAAAAGTTGTTGACGTATTTTTTCCTTCTCGTATATCGCTGTACAAATGAAGAAATATTGTAAAGATAAAAATAAATTTGTGTAAAAGTAAACAAGAATTTTTTTCTTCTGTACAAATTTAATTTTAGTTAAAACAAGCATTTAATGTTTTTTAGACATTCATAGCAATAAATATCTGATGGAGAGAACGCATAAATAACAGTTATTCATGTTACCACAGCTGGTCTCAGCCCTTTGGAAAAGTATCTTAAGTGACTAGTTAATTTCCTGACCATCATGGAGACTGGTTTCAAACCTCTTGATATAAACTATATTCTAAACGTAAACCTTGTTTATCTCATGCTGATCTTTTAGACCTGCCTCAGGATATTATAACATGTAGCTTTTTAATCCCTTCATATGAATTACTGAATCACAAAACATTGCAGACTTTATATAAGGAAAAGTCCAATTATTTCTGGCAGTGAAGATTGTTAAATTACCATATGAAATGTATAAGGGGTTCATTTTGCTCTCAAAAATGCTGCGAAGAGAATTAAATGTTTCCAACATAGAAAGCATTGACTGGGGCTGAAGTTGAAACCATCCTTTCATATTGTCCATACCTCGAGTTACAAGGAGAGGGAATTGCAGCTGGAGCTGATGCTATGAAAAGAGGAGCTGTCTCCTTTTCCCATCAAAGTCGAAGAATGTTCTGGGTCAGGTGTTCCATTGCACACTAAAAAGGTTGGTTTTTGAAGGCAGGCCTGTGCCATTTAGCAGCAGGGAGGAGGAAGCTTCTTTTAAAAGCAATAATGGCAGCTGTGGGGCCAGTGGAAGACTGCAGTAGTGAGAAGGCCTATGTTCCCCCCTCATTTCTCTTTCAGATGTCCCCTACCTTTCTCAGAAAGCTAACCTTTTTAACAAAAAGGAACAAAACAATGTCAAAATGAGAGCTTTTCCAAAGGGCCACTAGTTCAACAAGGTAATTTTAGTGGAGCCCAGGAGGGAAGGCAGATTGGGGTGGAGGCAGGACTCTGAAGCAATTTAGGGTTGGCAAATACAATGAGCTCAGGCCTGGGCCTTTAGGAGGCTTAAGGTTGTGACCATGAAGTAGAACTAGAAAGCAGATAAGAGTAGCAGCCACAGGGAGCAAACTGCAGCTTTCCAGAGACTTCAGCTTTTGTGACTGTGGAAGAGAAATTGGGACGGTTAAGTAAGGCCCTGGAATTTCAAAACGCCACAATTTCAAAAAGGTATGCGTACAGTACAAATAGAGAATTGTATATGAAGTAGAACACAAAATTTGAAAACAAACTAGTAATATAATTTCTAGAAAAGAAGAGATAAACCTGATTTGTGTAGGCTTTCTAAAAATAATAATCCCAATTCTAACAGAATTCTGTGTCTGTCTTTGGTACCATCTCATAAACCATACACAAGGGTTATGGTGGATATCATCAAGACATAATGTTAAGTAATGGCAAGACAGATTCTGGATATATTTGAAGAACATTTTTTTCTTGCAGGATATATTAATCATGCACACATACAGTTTTTATGTTTAATTTGAAAATTACTGTTCTACTACATTGTAACTAAAATTCTTCTGCAGCATTTTGAGAAGTTAGGTTGCCAAAAAGAGATGGACTGACTACTCCAGACACCAATAAGAAAAAGAGGAAAAAAAATAGGTGCCATTAGTTAGATTTGTCTCCATGTTGATTTGCTTCTTATAATCATATAGCTCTTCCACCATTTTCACCTCTTAATCCATATGTGCTTCCCAGTAACTAAAGATGTGCCTTCCACATCTCATCAAGTGGCATCAAAACTTGTCAAAATATTACAGCCACATGAATATGGATTTCTTGGGAATAAAATACTGAAAAGATTTGCAGTTGCCACCTTCTGAATTTGATTCTGGAAAGAGTTTTCTTAGGTGAATTGGCTACACTCATACATTCATATGGAATGACTCTTAACTAGCTAAACTTCAATTCACTTAGCTTGATGTTATACTACCTCTAGTTGATTTTTATGACTTGAGATAATAGTTTAACATTTGCAGGCATCTATATTTCTTTTGAGAGGAATTATGGAGAAAAAGAATCTTGACTAAAATAATATTGTCTCCTCTAGTATGTTTCATGATGAAATGCTTGCCAATAACCACACTACTCAATTAAAATGATAGTAATCCACACCTTCCTTCAAATTCAATAGGCTCAAATTTTCCTCAAACTGTCCATCTGTGAGATCCTGCAGAAACAAAGAGAAAGATCACAATCAAAATTTTTCACCAAGATACATCATACATCTGAAGACCTCTGCAATCACAGTGCCTATAGAGAAATAGAGAAATAAGCCATGCTTAGACTTTGTAATTGAATCCAAAGTTATCTTACAGCAGAAATTCCTGAATATCATAATATACAATGTTTTATTTATACCATTGCAGCAAAAGAGACAATATTTGCTTGCTTATCTTTTTCTACCTCTTTCTCAGTTCTATTTTTTTTTTTTTTTTTTTTTTTGCCAGTGTTGTATTATATAGATAATTGGGTTGGTTAAAAACCTAAGGGCTGCATTTTACTAGTGAAACTTCGTTAGTTTTGACCTTGGTTAGGGTTTGTTTTGGTATCTTAGAATGTTGTGCAAATCCAACCTTGGGCAACAGAGATCTCCTCCTTCCCTTTTTATCTAAGAACTGCTAGTGGATAAATAGTGTTTCTAACAATCAATTCTAGAGTCTGATAATGGCTTATTCATACATTACATGTAATAGTGGAAGCTGGCTGTGCCCTTATCCCCCTACCATATAGGTTCTTATTCAGCTCATTCATATAGAACATATGCATGTAAGCAGTTGCTCATAAGTGGTCTGTTCTATGACACGGGTGTCAAACTCGCTGTGTCACAATGCCATCACGTGACGTATCACAACGTTTTTCCCTCTTCATGGAGCTGGGGTGGGCATCCGGCCCGCCAATTTGACACCCTGTTCTATGATATTTTTCACAATCAATCCTAGAAGTCGGGTAGCGCTAGTGCCGAAGTATCATGGAGTCAAGGCCAGAAACTGTTGCTAATTCTGACTACAAAAGGAACTCTAGAAGTTGCAGGCTTCTTATTTCTGCTGCCCCTGGTATAAGGTATTAATGCCAGAGCAAAAGTAATTTTATCTTCATTCTGTGATTAGGTTCTTTTTAATGTTAACAAGTTTTGGGGTTTTTATTATTATTATTATTATTTTGCAAACTTAGACTCATTGTGCGAGTATGACCAAAAACAGGTGATAACTTAGAATCTGCTATTATTCTTTCCCTTTTCCTGGATGACTCAGGATGCTCCCATCTGTGCAGAACAGTCAACTAGCATTGCTAATGCTTTTAACTTCTGCCAGCCCTTAGGGAACACGTAATATAGTACATTCAAGGGGCATCATAATCTGAACAATAAAGAAAGCAGCAGGTAAGACTAAAGATTACAAGGCCCTTAAATTTTAGCAAGGAAGAGCTCTGCAGAAAACCTGATGACCATGACAGTGATTTATTGCAGTCAAATGCTTCAAATAGCTGTAACAGCCTGGCTCAGACAGGCTGTCAGAACCCCATTTGTTACTTGCTGTAGGAGATACACTTGCCACCCCTCTTCTGATTTAAGACAACTGTTAAATCTTAGTCTAAGCACAGGAGAATTCAGCCTTTAGATTGCATCTTCCAAGGAGGCCTGTTTTTTTTTTTCCCCCAGAGAATTCTTTTTCTTTTAGAAGTTAGGTAACATATGCATCCAGTCTGGCATATTTGTACAAAGACCACTCCCCAAACTGGTGGGAAATTAATTCCAGTTTTTGACTTGTGTTGCCATCCTCAGCCGGGTAGGAACCACTCGATTTTTTTAGGCTTCAGAGACAAATGGCTCATGAAATGCCAAGAAGGATTTTATTGAATCAATATGAAAAGAGCTTTAGAGAAAGAAAAATATACCCATCTACATCCCTTCATCCTTGCTCTGAAGCCCCAAAATAGCAGATGGGCTTCTGAACTCTCTGAGGATTTTGGGTGTCTACAGCAAGCCAAATTGTCTGGAGGCTTTTGCCAACTTTTATCATTAAGAGTTAGGGAATATAAATAACAACAACTGAACGAACCTTGGTACATTACCTTATGACTTGGTCATAACATCAAAAAGGGGACCCTTTGCCAAAGATACTTTTAGAGAGGAAAGAGCTCCTAGCAGAGAGCAGCTGGAGAAAATCTAATGACATCTCTGGTCAATAACCATGCAACTCAGACAACTGATTCTGTCAAAAACAAAGAACTGTGCTGATAGAAGCGAATATTTGTATTTCAGAGCTGAAAAGAAGGGTCCTTGGTGCTCTCTGAGCTTGGTTGTTTTCTTGCAGATGTTTCATTACCCAAATAGGTAATGTCATCAGTATCTAGTTGGGTAGTGAAAATTCTGCAAGAAAACAACCAAGCACAAAGCACCAAGGACACCACAAAACATTGTTTCTGATGCTCTTTGGTCAGTAACTGGGAAACCAAGGAAGCAATCCTTTTGGTTAGAATATTTTTGGGAAATGCTGTTCTAGTATGCAGCCATGGCTCCCCCTCCCCTTAGCAAATGTTAGATTAGGGAATTTATGCTGCCCTTCTTATCTTGTTACTAGTAGGAACACAAAGAAAATAAGCAAAGGTGATACAATCAGAGGTGGTATTCAGCCATTTCGGACCGGTTTGCCCTGGCTCTATGCCATCCTACTTAGGCACGTTTTTGAGGCCGGGCGCATGCATGGAAGGCACGTGTGCCAGCAAAGCACATGCATGGAAGGCCAGGAGCATGCGTGGACAGGGCGCACAAACACACATTTGCGAACCGGTAGTGAATACCACCCCTGGACACAATGATGCAATTTTCAAAGCTTACTAAACTCTTTCCACACAGGTATTTCTTATATGAGCAGAAGAGAAAAGAGGTCCACTCCAGCTATCTTTTTATTATAATTGCCTATTATTTCATTCCCCTACTCAATTCAACACACTTGAAAGAAGCAGTGCTTGACAGAGTAACATGGAGAGCACTTGCCTATAAAGTTGCCAAGAGTCGGACATGACTGAATGGCTAAAACAACAATTAAAGCATTCAGGAGAGAGCCTTTAGAAATTGTCAGATGAAGTTTAAAATAAAACAAAGCACAGAACCGTACTAATTCAAAACTGATCAGACTTGAGGGTTTGTTTTTTTAAAATGTATTAGCAACCTTAATGTTTGAGAGGATTTATAAAACAATTCCACGGTTTCTCACAGCTAAACTTGATCTTGGCTCTTCATCCTCACTTAGAAACAAAGCATGTTCATTAAAGAGGGAGATGTCCAAGGGGTCCTAATAGCTTCAAAGGACAGCCCTACTGACCACTTAATGTCTTAAGATGTCATATCGTGGCTTCTGATTTTCATCCAACCTGCTGAGTCTAAGACTGACTTATACAGTGAAGCCCGAGACTTGGATTCAGGAGGGTGTTTGGTTGGACATACCTGGATACAGGCTTTGTGTAGAGAAATGCTCTAGGAAGTGAGGTAGGGAAGAATGAACCCTCAGAGCAGGATGCGTGTGTGGGAAATAAAAGGAATAGATAGAGAATTTGATCCTGGAAATGATGCACGTAGGTGGCAAGCTAAAACCCTTACTCACTCTAGGCATTACCAACCACTAGTGAAAGCCAACTGATATTTTGCTATTTAGCAATAGATGTGAAACACTGACCTCCTTGAAGAAAAAGCCTGAAAGCCCTGTTATAACACTTCGTTTTTAATCACAGGAACTGCATTTTTTTTTCCCAAGCAGCTTAGCCAGCATAATAGTGGTGACAGCTTAACATATTAGTCTGATGGATTTTGCATAATGAATGGCTTCTTCATTGAAAGAAGCCTTTCAACAAGCAGTTGGACTATTAACTCTGGTTAAAGGTGATCCTCCAGTTTATGTATGAAGAGGAACCTTGTGTCTACTTGCCTCTCTTTTGCCATATAAGGTTATGATAATGTATCTCTCACATCTATACTTCATCAGCAAGTAAATCGGGTGACATCATTCTCAACTTCAGCATTTATTTTGAGCTTTTAATTTCAGAGCACAAGTAATTCATGTTTGCAGCAGCATTAGTCTCAGAGCATACATCATTCAGATTAGTGAGAACAAAGACCCTATTGCTTTTGCTTTTATGCACACATAACATTTAGTATTTATGCAGGTTTTTCCAAGTGTTCAAAACACATCAACTGTACCTTCTCAGTAATCTTAATAGCACTCCCCATGGAAAGCCATTATTATTCTATTAGAGTTGGTGAGCTAAAGCTAAGAGAGAACTCATGATTGCACTAAAGCTTGAACCAGGGATTTCTCATTCTTGCTAGCAAAGCTTGTAACTGTAAAGGAAGAGAGGAAATGATACTGTAAAAGCAGACAGTTAGGAAGCCAAAATGACCTCTGTGTAACTGAAAGACTTGGAGGATAAAAATGTATGTCACCTATCAGTTCATTTGTTAATGCAAATGTTTTAAAACACAGCTAGCCTCCAGTGACCTCTTTCAAAGGGAACTGAGTCCAGATTAAGTTCTGGAATCTCTAAACTAACTGCAAAAACCTGCGGTATGAATAGCAATCTATAAAATATGTTCAACCGCATGGACAAAGAACTGAATACAATGGTTGGTCAGGAAATGTATATTTCTCTTCCTAAATACAAGCAAATACAAAGGATATTAAAACTCAGTGGTTGGGCCGAGTTACACCAGATTAAGAACTGTCAACTGCAAATGATTTCTTTTCTTCTCAAGGCTTTACAGAAACCTAAACAATGAAATGTGGACAGCAACATTCTTTGCTTGACTAACTGATACCTTTTTCCGCATGTGTTGTATGTTTTTATTGAAATACCCAGTAAGGAACACACTGAGCAGTTATTTTGTCTTACCAGTAAAACTTTTAAGAGAATGCCAAAACAAGCTAACTCGCAGGATGGAAGGTGTGCTACACAGTTGGTGGTTGGTCTGCCCAAAGTTTTAAAGTGTTTCCAAAGCAAATAGCCAAGCCTTCCAACGGTATTAGCTAAAGAAAGCCCATCTCCTGCTTCCGGGCACATCCTCTAGGATAGGTCAACGATTCCTGAAAGGGGTGATGGATTTTGCAGAGTAGCCAAAGCACAAGGTGGTCAAATTCCTCAAAGTCATGCTCTAATTGAAGCCTCACTCCAATTTTAGATTTTACAATTTAGTGAGCTGTTCTTGCAATCCATCTTGGCTTCAGGTCATCCAAGATGGTATCATCTCCTTCAGATTATCACCGTGATGATGGGTTTTCATAAGGGTAATTGTTCTATGGCAATGAGAGACTGCATATGCTTAGCAGAAACATGTAAGCAGAAACTCACACACCTACAAAGCCATATTTAACAGCCTCAATAGCAATAGCACTTAGATTTATATACTGCTTCACAGTGCTTTTACAGCCCTCTCTAAGTGGTTTACAGAGTCAGCATCTTGCTCCCAAACAATCTGAGTCCTCATTTTACCTACCTTGCAAGGATGGAAGGCTGAGTCAACCTTGAGCCGGTGGGACTTGAACTGCCAAACTGCTGGCAATCAGCAGTCAGCAGAAGTAGCCTGCAGTACTGCACTCTAACCACTGCGCCACCATGGCTCAACAAAACAAGTTAAAATAAAAATGAACTTGCTCCTGGAATTTGCAAATGAAGATACATATTCTCAGCAGAGCTGTTATAAGAGTACATTTGAGAGGGTGTTTCAGTAGCTACGAGATGCAAGAGTAACAGATCTACTTGCAGACACTCCATGAAATGAAATGGAAAATAACTATTAATTGATCCCTCCTCCTTAATTACCTTTGTGTTGGTGCATTGTTTTGCTTCAAGTTGGAGATTGCTCTGTCATTTACCTTTATTTTCTCCCTCATTAAATGCTTTTTTTTCCTTGTACAGATTGCACCTTTTTCTTCTAGGGCAGTGATGGTGAACCTTTTTGGCACCGAGTGCCCAAACTGGAATGTGCATGCATGTATGCACGTCGAAGTACCAGAAACCCGAAGACCAGCTGGGATTTCTGGCACATGCATGTGTGCACGCTAGCTGGTCTTTGCACGCACCTGAGCACCGGAAGTTCGAAGACCAGCTGACTGGAGTGCGCATGCCTATTTTGGGGGGCATTTTGGGGGGCATTTTCAGGCTGTTTTTCGGGCCGTTTTTGCCCTGAAAATGGCCAGAAAACGGCCTGGTTTTTGGCCGTTTTCCGGTGCTCTGGTGCCCACAAAGACCAGCTGGCCGGCATGCCACAAACCAGAAGAGCAGATGGCAACAGTGCATATGCCCACAGAGAGGGCTTTGCATGCCACCTCTGGCACGCGTTCCATTGGTTCGCCATCACAGTTTAAGGGGATTAGTTGGGGGAACGTAACCTCCTTATTTCCACTAGGAGCTTGTCTTCTTCTGTCTGAAGGAGAAGTTGTATGGAACTGGCAAAATGGCTAGTAGGAAAGGGAAGGGATAGTACTGACAAGTAGCCAAAACAAATGACAGGTGAACACCCTTCAAGGAACTGGGTCTTGGAAAAACATGCTTTCATGCCTTCATTTATTTTCCACTACTCTCTACTTCTACTGTTGTCTATGTAACTGGCAAGGGAGGAGAGGCTGGTGACATAACAATGACTTGCCCTTGTGCAAAGATACATGGGACATCAGGCACTTCTTACAGGAAGTAAGCAAAGATATAGTTGTCAATTATTTTACAATGTTTTTACCGTTATCTAAAAGGTTTAAAATGGACAAAAAGGCTTATGTTATGGAGCAAAATAAGACAATATGAAGTATAATTGTGCACTGATGATAAACATGTAATTACTAAAATGTATAAGCTTTTGCTGACACTTGAAAACTGGAAGAACAGGTTAAAGACTGTATGAGAACACAGGCTAAGAATTTTGGTTATAATATACAGATGGATCAATGGAAAATATGTGGTTAAAAGGGTTGAAATTTACATTATGTTGTGATATTAAAGAGATTGAATAAATTAATAGAAGAGTATGAAGAATATGAGAAGAATATGAGAAGAATAAACTACCTCCATTGCAAAAAAGACAATATCTATATTTACTGATGACTGGAAACCCCTTAGGCACCTTTTGAATAAAAATGAAAGAAAAAAAAAAGAGCTTGTGATTTATGGCTTTGATGATTAGATTGAACAAATTATAGAAAATATAATTGTACTTATAACTACTGTGAATAATGTCAGAAGCCACATCTTTGTATCTTTTTTCTTTTCTTTCCTATTTTTCTTTTAATTTTTTATTTTCTTGCAGATTTCTTTTAGATTTCTCTATTTTTTTTTCTGTTTGTATTTCTTATTATATATCGTATTTTTCGGAGTATAAGACACTCCGAAGTATAAGACACACCTAGTTTTTGGGGAGGAAAATAAGGAGGAAAAAATCTGTCTCTGCCTCCCAGCAATTTGCCTCCTTGCAGCAAACAGCCCGTTTCAGTTTCAGCACAGCCTGCTTAGCACAAGCAGCTGATTGTCAGTTGGATCGGCTTCAGCTGTTTCAGGCTGCAGGGATTGCCATAGCCTATTGCCGCCTCCACACGCCCCGTTTTTGGCCTCTGCACACCCCATTTTACGCCCATTCTGATCCCCGCCGACCGGAACAGGCAGAAAATGGGGCATGCGGAGGTGGCAATAGACTATGGCAATCCCTGCAGCCTGAAACAGCTGATTGTCAGGAGGCTGATCCAACCGACACTCAGATGCTTGTGTTAATCAGGCTGTGCTGAAGTTGAAACTGAAACAGGCTGTTTGCTGTAAAGAGGCAAATTGCTGGGAGGCAGAGGCCAAAGGGTGGGGGCTGGCGGGTGGGCAGGGCTACATTCAGTATATAAGGTGTACCCTAATTTTCAGCCTCTTTTTTTGGGGGGGGGGGAATGTGTTTTATACTCCAAAAAATATGGTATTAACCTGCATTTGTTTATCTTTTTTTTATGTTTTAGCTGTCTGGCCATCCATGCACCCATCCATCCATGCGTGCATGCATCCATCTATCTAATCTTTCTCTCTCTTTCTATGAAAGATCTCACTGGAAGAGTCATTTTGATACTATCTATTGATCCCTCTCTATTGCCAGAGTTGATGAAATTATGCTTGCCGATATCAATTGAAAAATATATTTATCAGTTATAGGTACACTATCCAGGAGTCAACACTATATTTATTTATTTCTGTGGCCCTCCATCTCAACCAGTATCTCTGGCTATTTAGTGCTGAGGTGCAGTCCTTGGCTGGCCAAACTTTGTACTGATTTTGCCTGCTAATGAAACAAGCCCTATTTTCAGGTTCCCAATAGAAGAATAGCTTAGATAAAGCAAAAAAGATTACTGTCTCTGACATACATGCAAAGAAATAACAGAAGTGTTACTAGTTAAATAAACAACTGAAGAGAAAATTAAGATACCATGTGCTTAATTAAAGAGACTGCATAATCATTTCCAATTTTGATTCAACAAAAAGAAACCACACAGGATAAATTATACTCTTAGTCCATGCTTACACTGACTTGGATGTCTTCTTTTTTAGCATCTTTAATATATGTAGAAACTTGACACATCTCTTCACAAGATAAGGGATTTATTAAAATAAGCTTGATGCTCTGGCTTTACTTTTAATAAAGTAAAGAGCAAGAGCTAGTAAGGTAGGAAAGTACCAGTATATCTAGAAACAAAGAACTTTGCTAAAGTGAGCACCAGATACCTTGAAACTACCTTGAAAATAAATAACAAATGATCAGAATTCTTTATATACAATAATAGATGCAGTTTTATATAAATAATTACAGAATTACAAACATTAAAATTTGTGTACTTTGACTTCAGTGAGCACAATTATAAGGTAAGGCTGTGGGTGGGTCAAATCACCAAGAAGAACTCTGAATATGTGGCCATCCCCAAATCAGTCCATATTTTGGTCCTTTCCTTAAAAACCTGTTCTAATTTTGGATAAGGAAAGGCATGATCACAATAATCATTTAAAATATACTTTCGTACTGTGGCAAAAATTGTAGATTTCACATACTTGACTTAAAGTTGTACTTACCAATTTCACACAAATAATTAAAGGTGGGGAAGCTTCTTTGAAATGAAGAATTGGAATTCTGGGTTTGGAAGTTTCCTGAACAGAAATCAGTACATTTCCTGGTCAGTTTGATGTACTATAGCTCTTCCTTTGAGCTTATTACAATGAAAAGCATAGTTTCTGAAATAGTTCTGTGGTTGCCAGTTTTCCTTTATACTGCTTCCTTGTTAGCATGTGGTTAACCAAATCTCCTTTTTTCCACTCATGGCTTTTACATCATTATCCTATTGCAAAATACCTAGTTTTGGAAATTCCATTGTGGGGTATGAATTTGCAAAAATACTGAACTTGATCAATGCATGGCCTGGATGCAGAAGGTAATCCTTTTCCCCGTTTTGTCTCTAGAAAAGACAATTGAAAGGAAGAGATCCTTCTCTTCCTGTAATATTGCCTCCTAACTGCCAAAGGTTAAGAGGTTGGCTTCCAAGGAAAAATTGCCTTCCTTCACAATACCTCTTGTAGAACTCTTCATTCCACTCTACATTATTTCTCAAATCAAATGACAACCCAATTTCCTTTAATGTTGCTTTGGCCTCTGAATAGGATCATAAAGTCCTACACTCCTCCTGGAACAGAATTCAGACTTTAGTCTCTGGAGCATTTTTTTACTGTCTATTTTTTTAGCATTGTAGAAGAAAATGGAATTTACAATACCCAAAACCCAATTCTCTTCTCTTCTATTCTATTGTACACTGTTTTATTTCCATACATATATTCTTTTGGGGAGAGAAAAACAGCAGGATGAAATTTTCAAGTAAGTGATGTTTTATTTGGAAACTTAAGTTTTGTTTTTCATTTGTTCTGAAGACTCCTTTCTCTTCTGCTTTATTTACGTATGTTTAAGATGACTGTGGTTTATAAGGAGAATAAAGAGTGCCAGCTAGTGGCCAAAACCCTTCTATGGTCAATTCATTTGATGCCATACCAAAATCACAGGGTTTTTTGTGAACCCATGCAGTAAATTGCATTAAGCCAATTGTTAACCTCAAACCAATTTTATATTACAAAGATGAACTATTTATAAAATATAAAACATGAAAAATAGGGCATAAAAACATGCTCTATAAAATGTACTGTAGAATGTATCTGACATCTGGAAATTTTCTGAATCTGCCTCACTTTTGGAGTTTCTAGGATTAAGAATTACTATTCAATCAAAAACAAGTTTCCATTCTACTGTGTATTTCTATATTTCCTGATTTGAGTCCAGATTTTGGATCCAAAAGGACAGCTTATAAATACATAAGGGGATCCATACAGCATCTAACAATATACTCTAATTTGCATATTTAATTTCAATTTATATAGAAATTGTATGTCTGAATGAAATATGCTTTCCATAGGGAATACTCCTAATACATCTTCAATTCCAATATATTAACAGTGCTGCAGCTGTGTGTTAACCGTACTCACATAATGACAAGAACCATTTCACAAATAATAATAGTTAAACCAAAAAAATTACCAACCTTAGATTCTTCATATATGTAAAATCCTTTAGTGATTTTATTTTTATCCACATCACAAAATGCAGTCACCTAAAGGGGAGAGGTAAGCAAAAAGAAATGGTCTGTTGCTCTATTGTTAAGGGCATAAAGAACCTGTTGGTTGGGCTGTGTGCTATATATATATATATATATATTTTTTTTCTTTTCTCATTAAAATTGCTTTTGCAACTTGAATGGCAGAATGAAGTCATAAAAGTAACTCTAACATTCATGATACTGAACCTGGATAGACAAGCATAAAGAAAGCAGACCTTTAAGCATCCCATAAAAGATTGGTTTTCTACAGCTGCAAGCTCAAAATGAATTGGATGCTTTTTTTAAAACAAAAAAGGTCTGTTCGGCTTCAGTCTTGCAGAAATACTACAACCATCCTCTGTCAATCCCTTGAATTTGAAAAAAAGATACAGTTAGGAACCCAGTTTCTTAAAACTATTCAGAATGGCAACCATAACAGAATGGCTGTTGTTCCAATAGGGTGGTCCTTGAAATGTTATCAACTTTCTAAAAAATAGATTCCTAAGTCTTGTCCTAACATTTGAGAAGCAAACATGTAACTCAATGAGTCAGATATTGCTGTTTTCCAGAGTACCAAAAACAGTAGCACATAACCCTCTCACATATATGATGTATTTTAGTAGACAAACCTTTTCAGTTGGCTCCTTACTGTACATACACATTTACATGCAATGTGGGAGATATTCTGGAATCCTCTGGGAAAGCTTGTGCAGGCTTGGATAAATGTTAGAAAAGAGAAGGTCTTTTTCTCGGGAGTCTGGGAGTAGGGTCTGTCCAAGCACTGGGCTACTCACTCAGAACTATGGGAGAAAGTTATGCAAAATTCCTATTGGAGAACCAGAATAAGACCCAACTCAAAGCAGGAAATTTGTAAAAGGAAGGACGGGAAAGAAGGAAGGAGAAGAAGAGTGGAAGAGATTATGAAAATACAAGTACAAATACAGAAATACTTGGTCAGCAAATACATATGCATAATACTCATTTACCCTTTCAAAAAACAAATCCCTTTAAAGCTAGGAATTTAAACCTAAACTCCTTGGATTTTCCTTTCAGAGAATTACAGGGAGGAGTCATTTAGGACATCAAATCCAATATCCTACTAAGGATAGCAATCTGAATTAGAGCATCCCTTGTAGATAACTGAACAGCTTTCTATGAAAACATCCAGTGAAGACAATCCTTCATCTTCCTAGATGACTGCTGGCTGCCAGCAGTTTGGCAGTTCGATTCTCACTGACTCAAGGTTGACTCAGCCTTCCATCCTTCCGAAGTCAGTAAAATGAGGGCCCAGATTGTTGGGGGCACGATGCTTATTCTGTAAAACACTTAGAGAGGGCTGTAAAGCACTGTGAAGTGGTATATAAGTCTAAATGCTATTGCTGTGCTATTGCTATTTATCATACTGGTTGGACATTTTCCCTAATATTTCCCTTTGTTTCTCCTTTTGTTTTGAACAAAATAGAATAGTGTGAAGGTTTTCTTTTCTGTGGTTTGGAAACTACTGGTAGAACCTACAATTAAATTTTCATTTTTTAACCCAAATGTCACTTGATTTACATTAAGTCAGTGACCGATTACAACTCTAAGATTCTTTCCATGCATGATACTTCCAAACCAAGTACCACCTATCTTGTATCTGACTTTTTTTCCCCACTAACAAATTATCAAAATTAGCAAGTAGCTATTGCTGGTGAAACCAGATGATAGCCAGTTAGTTAGTAGATCAGACCTATTAGTTTATGGAAACAATTCCAAACAAGCCAAACATATGTTAGAAATGAGTTCTGGCTGCAAGAGCACTGTTGCTATAAGCTCCGCTTCGCCATGTTTCCAGTGATACGTGTTTTGGTGTTCTCTAAATGTTTGGCTCTCCAAAACTCAGAACCCATTGCCATTGGCCATACTAGTTAGGATTAAGACAATATGAAATCAAAATCAATTGGAAGGCATCTAGTTACTCTTCCTAGTCAATGGAAAATAGGCAATTTCCTTTGCCAGTAACATATACTACAGAAGAACATCATGGAATTCAGGAATTCAGGAAGGAATTCAGGAATTCAGGAATTCAGGAAGGAAGGAAGGAAGGAAGGAAGGAAGGAAGGAAGGAAGGAAGGAAGGAACCTTGCCCCATCTAATTTATAGTCTCAATTTCAAGAGATGAAGGGAAGATGGTAATAAGAGCAAGAATGATAAAACATATTTAGATATTTTAAGGAATAGAAGGTTTGGGGAATAAAGAAAAGTAAGTTTAGTAGTCTCTGCTGCTTGGAGGAAGAAAAGTGGTTTTGTGCACCTATTTTGAGAAGAAATTTTAGGCTTAAAGCTGTAGCATATATGGTTGAATATTGTGAAGTGTTACTACCACTTTATATTACTTTGGTAAGACCACACTTGGAATATTTTGTCCAGTTTTAGTCACAACAACACAAAAAAGGTGCTGAGATTCTAGAAAGAGTTCAGAGAAGAGCAACAAAGATGATTAGGGGACTGAGGCAAAAACATATGAACAGTTGCACGAACTGGGTATGTCTAGTCTAATGAAAAGACAGACTAGGGGTGACATGATAGTAGCTTTCCAAAATTTAAGGGGCTGTCAGAGAAGAAAAGGAGAAAACGTCAATCTATTCTCCAAAGCACCTGAGGGCAAGACAAGAAGTAATGGATGGAAATTTATCAGGAGAGATCTAATCACTAAGGAGAAATTTCTGACAGTGACAACAATTAATTAGTGGAAATGACTTGCCTCCTTCAAGAAAAGATTGGATCAGTGGTGGGTTGCCCCTAGTTCGCACTGGTTCTATAGAACCGGTAGTAAAAACAGCGGGAGGCTCCGCCTATCGACCCAACGTCATCAGAACGCCTCTGCGCATTTGCAGAAGCTTCTGCGCTTGCACAGAAGAGCACGCGTGCGGCCCCATTGCGAACCAGTAGTAAAGGTAAGTAGAACCCACCCCTGGATTGGATGGTCATTTATCTGACATGGTATGGGTCTCCTGCTTGAGCAGGGAGTTGGACTACAAGACCTCTATGGTCCCTTCCACTCTGTTATTCTGTGTTCTGTATTTCTACCACGTCCTGGATTTTTCTGATAATTTAGTACTCTGCTGATATCTTAGCTAAAAAGCTACAAGGAAAACATTCTACTAATATCAATCAGTAAATCAAGACCGAGTACACACTCTTGAAATCAACCGTAATTTAGGAAAGTGGGGGAGGCAAAAGCATCTTTTCTCAGATTGTTTCAAAATAATACTCTGTACTGACTGGGTTAATATTTCCAGCTGTTTTTTCAATTGCCTAGCAAGGCAAAAAAGAAATAACTTTAATTGCAACCTTGATATTCTGGCCCACAGTGTTGCCAAAGCAAATGTTATGCAAAGGTCAGCTTAGAAGAATCTGAGCATCTCAGCTAATTACAGCCACACCAGTAATAAGAAAGGTTTTGCTATTCTGCAATACAGTAAAGAAAAAGGCTGACTTGGCTGATGGTGAAACTCCAAGAATAATTCTATTCTTACAACGCTACCTCTGTTAATTTACGGTAATTTTGGGTTTCGGGTCTGCATTATTATAAAATACACAACAACTTATCAGGAATCACCAAATCCACTGCAAACCAGGAAACGAAGAAAACTGCCTTGATTCATACTAGTGGTCACTTGCAACTGATCAGTAAAAAGCTTCACAAACAACAAACTGCAAAGGAAATTTCAGGGACCGATTGCTGTTTTTCCATTTCTGAAGTCTCTTTCCTCGATTGAAGTCTGAAACCCTACCCTACTGCCCACCACTCTGAAACAATTTCATCACGTGAAAACCATGATAAATGAAAGCAGTCAGGGGATTTTCCAAAGCACGTTGCACAACAATAGAAGAAAATGATGAAATTTCCATAGCAACAAACAATTTTGCAAACTGCACTCCAGTGATTAAGATGACTCAACATTTTGGAGTAGAAAACCCTGTCAGCTACAGTATAAAAGAAATAATCAGCTGCATGTGTCCAGCAGTCAAGCTGCTCTTATGGACAATAATCTGTTTACTGTTTTATTTACAGTCAAAGAAGGGGGTCTTAAACTACTCAATAAGATTCATAAACCTGAGTTTGTATGCAACACTTGTGGAATGTAAGACAAAATGCTAATCAAACCAACATTTTTCTTTTCCTGTACTAAGACAATGGTCTTTCCTGTGCAAAAGCATGACATCTCATCATTTGAATGGCAGCTATTTTGAACCACCTTGGATATATATTAAGGTAGAATAGAAATATCTCTCTGTATCCGTTTATTTCTTAACAAATCACCTTCTTCCATACACTGCCTTAGGACATACAGTAGCTTTCAAGAGCTATTATTTATAATTTAATTACCATATAGCTAATACAATAAAGTATGGAATAAATAAAATATAATTAACAGCCTTTTTTCTCAACTCATAATACATCACTATTTTTCTCAAAGAAGATGAAGCAATCAGTGAAACAAATGGCAACTAATGTATAATGTTACAGCATTCAAAATTTTCACATGCTCTACAGATGCTCCTCTTAAACGATTTTCTGGACAATATTTGGTTAGTAATAACCAGCCAGTATATTCAGTTATCTGATTTATTATCAGTATAAATTTTGTGTTCAACACTCTGAGGTTCAGTTTTGTATGTGCATTTGTAATATGTATTACAAATACAACATTTTGAAATAAAAATGAATAAAAAACAATAATCCATGTTTCATACAAATACATGGAGAGAATGGTTCTGAAAATACATGTCAACAAGAATGAGTGTTTATTGAAGTGATTGCCCACTTGTAAAATATTTGTTCAAACTTACTTTGTTCTGATTAGCTGGAGATAAACTTCTAAAAAGTTTTCTGCCCTGTTTGCCAGCATTCCAAATGGTGAAGGATGTCCAATTACTAAGAATTCTCTCCTCCAGAAACAAAACTCGGTGTGTCCAGATGGTTTCCCTGAGAATTGTACAAAACAAGAAGAACGGAAAAAAAACAAGATTCAACATTATTTCGACACAGTGTAGTCCAAAAAAGGCTCAAAGAGACAGCAGGTTAGAATCATTGAAGACTTAGGAGGTCTTATATATTTCTAAAATATAATGTTGTCAAAAGAGTTGGAATCTGCCAAAGAAGAAATATTCTGCTGTGCTATTAAATGAAGTATGAGTGGATAGTAACACTCTTAAAACGTATCTCAGGAAATTTTTAGATCATGCTGTTTTAAATGTAATTTTGCAATAAAAGACAACATAAATACCCATTTTCCCCAGAAAATAAGACCCGGTCTTATTTTCTTTTGCGCTCCAAAATAAACTCTAGGGCTTATTTTTGGGTGATGACTTTTTTCCCATGTATCGGAGGCCCACTTCTTTTGCTCGTTCACGGCGGGCCAGGAGGCCGTGTGGCATCCCAGTGCAGCACCGCAAGCCAAAGGGGTTGGAGCTACCCCATGCACCATACACTGGCTTACCTCAGGGCCCCTGCAACCAGGTCACCTAAGCCCCAATACCTGCCTCACCAATGGCCCCATTCAGCAGGACCCAACCTGGCCACCAGCCCACTTCTGCTTGCTCGTAACCCCAATGGAACAGGAAGCCGAGCAATGCGCTGGTGCCGCGGCCACAAGACATCATTGGGGCATGTATGTCCTGGCTTCAGGGGCCTATGGTAAACCGGTGCAGGGAGAGTGGAGCAGCTCCACCCCCCCAACACCTCACCTTATGTCGGTGACACCATGAGCAACTAGAAAGAATGTGTGGATGATCAGCTTCACAGGTGCTTATGTAGGGCTTATTTTGGGCTTATATTAAATGCATGTGTAAAAAATGGTAGGTCTTATTTTTGGAATAAGTCTTATTTTTGGGAAAGCAGGGTACATGCTGTATGTGTATGTTGAAGAAACAAAACAGCATACTTTTTCACATTTGACAGTCTGAAATTTCAGTAGCATGGCAACAATGTTTGTAATCAATATTCTCAGCATATACTTCTGCATGACAATTTAAAATAATTTCCTTTTGAATAACTTCCTTTCAATAACTTGAAAGAAGAACAGAGACCTCTTTACAATAAATAAAATACTGACAACGTAAAAGCCAAAAACAACATGCAGCACATTCGAAAGTTCATTAGTGAAGTTGTGACCTTGGCATTACTGCTACTGCTACTGCTAAATTCTAAGTTTAATAATAAATTCCACAAACCAGCAGATGTCTTTTTATTCAAGTGCATTTTTATTCAAGTGTATTTTTATGTCTGAACTTTCAAAATAAAATTCCATTATGTCATATATAAACATAAAATAACATAAGCAAATGCTTAGATCTATCTGAAATGTTGAATCCATATGGCTTTGGAACTATAACAAGGAAACATCTGCAAAGGGAAAAAATGGGTCAAGATTATCAATTTTAACTGCCCTCAACAAATTTGGGGGCAGATTTTTTTTTGCATTTAGTTCCTTTCAACAAACTTAATAAAATCAGTTTTGTTTGGCTTTCAATAACTTTATTTTGTTTGGGCTCATTTCATACCATCTTAGAGACATCTTTATCATAATTACATTTTGTTTATTTTCTTAAGCAATCATTCCCATAATAAATGCAATATTTCAAAGTGATATTGTCTAGGGCAGGGGTGTCAAACTGGATTTCAACAGCCAGATCAGCATTATAGTTCCCTGTGGGCCGGGGGGGGGGGGCAGGGAGTGGGGGAGGGATGGGACGGACACCTCCTGAAGCACCCTGCGTGCCCCATTTTCAGCCTGAACGGCATCCTGCAGCACTTTACCGGCCAAAACAGGGCAGAGTTTACACAGTTTACACCAAATATTCCTTCATTATACTCAATTCAAATTTCCAAATCAAATTTAGCAATGATTGCTAATTGATAGATATAATAAATTAATTTCCAATCAAGTTAAAGGTTGCATACCAAAATTTCATGCTGGCTGTGGATACATTGATTACATAAACCTATAGATAGTCCTCAATGTATAACCAATTGAACCCAAAATTTCTGTTGCTAAGTGAGACAGCTGTTCAATGAATTTTGCCTCATTTTACGACCTTTCTTGCCACAGTTGTTAAGTGAATCACTGCAGTTGTTAAGTTAGTACCATGGGCTGATGAATGAATCTGGCTTCCCTATTGACTTTGTTTGTCAGAAAGTCACAAAAGATGATCACATGACCCCAGGACATTGCAACCTTCATAACCATGAGTCAGTTGTCAAACTTCTGAATTTTGTCATTATAACTTTGGTCACCAAATGAACTTTTGTAATTCAAAGACTATCCGTATTTAATAGCCGTAGCTTTCTTAATATATTTTTGTTTAATAAGATTTCATTTTTGGACCCTCAAGAATTAACTTATTTTGCAGGATATATCCAACTTTCCCCATTCTTGTACCCTCCCAGCTAGCATGGCTGTTGATTGTGCTAAACTGGAAACAAGGCGTTGTTGTGATCCTAACATGTCTACACTGACAGGTTAGTAGAAGCTATTTTATAATCTCTAGCTAGTTGATAAACTCTAATCAACAGTTTTCTGAATTGGCTTTTTAGTGAAATTCAGTATTTCTTTGGGCACATCTTTACTCCTACTGATTGAAATGGAAGATGGGGTCATTAAGCAAAGTTTTTCTGTCCTATGTCTAAATGTGTCCAATGTCCTATGAAGATTTGCCTAGCCTCAATGTATTGCTTTTCCAAAGTTACTGGACCCAGGCTAAAAAGGCCTTAACTATCACTGAAAGAGACTTACAGATATGGCTGGTGCTCTACCCAAATTTTCCTCCTGTTCTCCCTGACCAGATAACTGAGATAATCTCTAAATTGTCATGGGCAAACTCTAAAACTGTAGAGTTGGAGATGCCTGAACAGAGTTAGTTCAGGATTTCAGTCTCTTTGTGTGATATAGGATTATACTATGTGATCTAGAGCAAATAACTAGTCATTAAATGCAATGATAGTACTAACAATGTGTTGAAAAAAAGACAACAGAATTACTTCGTCAACTGTATGTTGTTTTAGAAATCCAACAAATTCATAGTAACGTTTAAAGTAAGATAAAAACAGAATACATAGAAAGGGGGAATTAACCTGAAGAGAATTATAGAAAGGAGAAAGAAGAGTACCTCCCTTGTTTCCTGAAATGTCTCTAAATGCCAAAAAGTTGGGATAAATAGTAAAAGAACATTTTTCTGATAATTGTTTGAAATCTTTCCAAAGGTTGTTCACAGATAGAATCAAAATGCTGGAAGGATAAAACAGAATTCTTAATGCCCCTACATTATAAAACTGAAACTCGTCTTGGATTATGAAATATGATCTCTACTGGAAGCATCTGTAAGGAATGGAGAAGACAGTATTTCTATCACCATAAGAGCAACAATGACATGTCTAAGCTAGCTTACTTACTTTTGTCAAGATTCTTTGATTCTTAGCAGAAATTTCCTCATTGTTTAAAATTTAGTTCTGCCTTAACAAAAGATTGTGGCTTTTGCCAAACTCCTTGATGTGGGAAAATGGGAATTGGGACAAGACCAATAATCAAATTCTTTGACTTTCACCTACAGTAAAATTTGTGTAGTACTCTCCTCTCTAGAGACAAAAGTCTAAATATTATACTATCGGCTAGCCAAGCCTATTAAAAATTACTCCTTAGTAATTCAACTGTATTTAGTTCTCATTATTATCTGTTCAAGTGAATACCTGAACAATACTTTTAAGGTGCAATCTGCACCAAGCACCACTACTGCAGGCAAAAAGTAGCTGGAACACAGACTAATAAAAAGGCTCTTCTCCCTATACCACAGTTCTAATCAGGATGGGAGCTGCCAGGGATGGCTCATTATCATGAAAATATAAACTCACTGTTCCCATAGAGAGTAGTTTCGCCCTTAAGGAATTGGGTTCCTGTACTGAAGCCTAAATGAGGTGAGGTAAGGAAGAAAATATGTATCTAAATTTGCACTCTGGCCCTCACATGCTCTTTTCTGCAAGGGTTAAGCCAGAAAGTCTGTACCATGAAGCTTTATCTTGGGAATATTTTCGTAGCTTCAGGTTGTGTCATAAGGACAAACAGTGGGTGGATTTTCAGATCATGCAGAGAAGTGTGTGACTGAGCCTTCAGGCTAATTACATGATAATTACAGATGTGAGTTCTGTGAAAACCTGTAATGAGTGCAACTTAATGTTACTAATATTGATAAAATATGTTGCTTAAGGAGTGTCAAAAGACAGAGATGATTTGGGGGAAAACCCTTAGGGTTTCCGGTTCACCTAGGTTGTCTTGTACACGGAGAGCTGTTCCCAAGGCCAGTAGCTGGGATTCCTGGCTTGGGGGATAAGGGAATGCCATTTTCCCAGACTCCCAGAGCCAACACAGGTGCAAGGAACTGCAGCAACTTGCAAGCAGCAATTAAGGAACTGTTCGAAACAATATGAAACTAAAAGCAGTTCTTAAAAAGTTACATAAACCACCCCCAGAGAAGATTCTCACTGGTTAATTTCAATTTTCACACGAATTTCATAGCTAGAAGCCATAGAAGTGTGTCACGAGGACCAGTTGGTGTGCCAAACTGGGGCACCACAGCTCATAATCTTGATGCAAAGTAACTTTAAATTATGCTAAAAGGATAAGATATTCTTTGCAAAGCCCTGAAATTCTTGTATTCTTCTAATAATTTTGATGATCAGAACCAGGCAGATCAGAACACACTTTTACTATATTTCTGTTGGTTTATTACACTGACTTTTTGTAGTGAAATCACATCAAAATTAAAAATATGAATATTACACACACCCCATTTTATAAATGGAACTGGAAAAATAAGGGCATATGCCCAATCAAATCTTTTTACTAACAAAATACTCAAAAGCAGTTAGGAATGAAATGCAAAAAAAAGGAATTAAATCTTTTCTTGAGATTACTAATAAAATAAAAACTCTCTATTGATAATCCAAACTCTATCTTGGTACCACTCTAGTCTTAAAGTACAAGCACTTCAGTTAAAAAAATAGAAAAAGACGGATATGTTTTAATAAATGTATTCCAGAATGAAAGTTTTTTCTTAATAATGTCATCTAGACTATTTAGAAGACATATAACAAATTTCAAATGTTTCAAATTCAAATTCCTCCTTTATTAAATACCAGCATTGATATACAATGTGGATAACACAATTAGAGGTTTATTTTTAATTCATGGCTTTTAATTCCTCAGCATGCAACAACTTACTATTAAAATAACCACAGCTGTAGAAATGGAAAAGAAGGTTCAGAAAAGGCCCTAAAATGATTATTATAATGATAATATATTTTATGCATAGATACATTATACAGATAAAATATAATGTAGTATACATTATAGTGATAATAATGGAAAGCCAGCTGGTCTAGTGGTTAAGACACCAGGTGAGAAATCAGGAGACTGAGTTCTAGTCCCAACTTGAACATGAAAGCCAACTAGTGACTTTGGGTCAGTCACTCTTTCTCAACCTAACCCATCTCACAAGGCTGTTCTTGTGCGGAAAATAGGAGCAGGACGGAGTATTATATACATTTGTCACCCTGAGTTACTTATGAAAAATAATAAAGATGAGTTATACAAAAACTACATTTATCTGAAAACAATAAGATGCCATATAAATAAAATTACATTACTGTGCTTGGTGATCCTCAAAGTCCAAATATGTTATTGATATGTTAAAATATGTTTTCAATATTATTAAGTGACAATATTAAAATATTTGTAAGCGGGCAGCAAAATTTATGATTACTGGTATGTCATTTCTATTAATTATATTCATACTACTTCAGTTAGATTCTACCATAGGCGGTGAGGTCTACTCCTCCTAGCGATTCTGCTGGATACTGCCCGCCCAGCAGAGTGGTGCTGAGCTAAACACAGACCAAACCAACATCAGGCTCAGGCAACAAGACGATCAATCGTTGTTGGTTTTTGTCGCAATGGGATCTACAGCCATCTCCCTCCTAACGCTTTAAACTCAATGTAAATTGTTCTAAACTTGACTGTAAAAAATATCATTTCTGTAATAGAGTTGTCAAAGTCTGGAATGCCCTACCTGATTCAGTTGTCTCAGCTAAACATTTTCACAATTTGAGTCACAAATTGACTTCCGCATACTTAAGTGGTCAGTAGAGGGGGTGTGCATAAGTGCACTAACGTGCCTATCGTCCCTGTCATTCTATTTTTATTCTCTTATTTTTGTTCTCGTTTTTGTTTGACAAATTCAAATTCAAATTCAAATTCAAATTCAAATTCAAATTCAAATAAATAAATAAATAAATAAATAAATAAATAAATAAATAAATAAATGCAGACATGACTCACATGCTGCATTTGATTGTGCGAGATGACATTTGACGATCTGAAAAGTGGGCCCTGCACCTGCGGGAATAACACTAGGAAGATGATGAATGATAATTTAGATTCCGTCATCACAAAGTCCATGCCATTTAACAGGTTATCCTGAAGCCTCTACCACAGGAGACTATGAGAGTGAGGCTTTTTCCTTCTTTTCATATTCTTTTTGCCTTTCAGTAATCTATTCTGTAGAACAAAGTAATTATGGGAATTCCCAGACGGGGAAAAACAGTAATTTATTCCTACATTTAAATGTTGCAAATGTATAAAACGTAGCTTCTCCACTAGCCAATCAGACATTAACTTCTTTTCCTCTTGGAATGGGAATTGCAAAATTAGATAAATACTATTAGATTAGTAAATTAAATAAATAGTTTCTGCCTGTGGGGCATGTCGGCTCTGACAAAGTATGATTAGAACACTGATAACTTAAGCTGATTGCTATCTTTGCTGAAAATATTAGATGGCACACCTTTCTTTAAACAATCTATATTCTCTAGTAATTGTCATCAAGATTAATTTCTGAAGATACATGTACTAAAAGACAGATAGTTTAAATATGATTTCAGAGGACTACAATTATATACATACATTTCAACCTGAAATCGTATCCAAACACTTGTTTTCAAGTATTATGTTTTTCTTTCAAATTCCAAATATTACCTAAATTAGCCAAATCAGTTTTAACTTTATTTAGAATACTTGCACAGGTGTCACTGTTGGAGGTAAATGATTTCAACTGAGTACTATCAAGAAAAGAAATTAGCTGAACATTAGCTATGTGAATCTGCCCTCAGAAATATAAAAGCAGAGCACTTCGGCACCACATCTATTATGAAATCTAAAAATTCCTGTACAAGCTTGCCTTCAGACATCTGTAAGGATTCCTAGGGAAAACTGCTTGCCTATAGATATAAGTGGATATAATTCAAATAACTGAGTGCAGTGCAGTCAAGCTCCACATTGTTTTTTTTTAAAGCATTGTTCTTAAAAGTTACAATTAAAAAGATGAAAACTAATACAAACTAAAAAAAGAAAAGAAAAAAGAAAAAGCAGAAAACAATAGAAAGGGGAAAAATAAGAATATGGTAAAGAATAAAAAGAATATAAAGTAATCTGCTCTCTACATGGGGCTCCCCTTGAGGAGCACTCGGAGGCTCCAGCTGCTCCAGAATGCAGCCGCGCGGGTAATTATGGGAGCGACTTGGCGCTCCCGTGTGACACCTTGCCTGCGCGAGCTGCACTGGCTCCCGGTGGTCTTCCAGGTGCGCTTCAAGGTATTGGTTCTCACCTTTAAAGCGCTCCATGGCTTAGGGCCCAGCTATTTGCGAGACCATCTTCTGCCACCGATAACCTCCCACCGGCCAGTTCGGTCCCACAGAGAGGGCCTCCTTAGGGTGCCGTCGGTCAAGCAATGCCGACTGACGACCCCCAGGGGGAGGGCCTTCTCTGTGGGGGCACCTGCCCTTTGGAACCAGCTACCCCCAGGAATACGACTAATCCTGGACCTCCGTACCTTCCGTCGAGCTTTGAAGACCTTCCTATTCCAGCAAGCTGGGCTGGCTTGAAATTTTTAAAGGGTTTTTAAGGGGTAATGGGTTTTAAATACTTCGGGAAGCCAATTGGATTTAATTCTGTTTTAAATTATTTTAAATTTTGTATTGTATGTATTTTAATCTGGCTGTGCACCGCCCTGAGTCCTTTGGGAGAAGGGCGGTAAACAAATTTAAATATAATAATAATAATAATAATAATAATAATAATAATAATAATAATAATAATAATAATAATGAATTCTTCATCACAAGTATAAACGATTTTAGTAAATTATCACTTCTTTTAAAATGCAACAAATAATCTCTTCTTCCCATATTTTATGCAAGCATTCTAAATAAATCTATTGGGAGAAAATTGCTTTAAGCATTTTGGAGCTAAAAATGATCGAAAGGGAGATGCCCTCCTTGCTTTGAAGCAAACCACGAATTCTAAAAAAGGGGCAAACTTTATAAGAGCAAACAGCCAGTGACTCTGTCCAGCCTTTTTGACCAGCATTTTTCAATGGAACTATTCTTTTAAGGAAAACCTAGTGATGATTCCAATTTTCACCCTTCAAGTATTATGAATCCTGACTATAAGAGAGTGAAGACTGTGAATTTAAATGCATTCTTGAAATTATATTTGTTCAGGTTAGACAGAGAAAATCCAGGTGATATCTTTTTATGTTTTTTTAGGTGTCTGAAAGCTAGATGTATGATTCTTTGCTCAATTAGGCATCAGATATTTATGGGCTTAATCCTTTGTATAATTAGACCCCCAGATGAGCTCCCCGATCCTGTAGATTAGTATTAGTGTTTCCCTCACAGGCTTGTTGAGAAGGGAAGAGAATGCTCTATGTTACTACTAACTCCTGAGAACAGGTAGGACACAAATCTAGCAAATTAATAAAATAAATAGGCCACTGACCAGTACAAAGAATAATTTTATCCTGAAATCAGTGACTCAATGGAAATACTCAATGGAAATACAACAGCATTAAATAGACATCAGTCAACACAGTGGTCAAAAGAGCACATAATCATTTGGTTTTAGGTTTCATGGTCTTTTTACTGTTATCAATGAATAACAGAATATGTAGAGATAATTGGGGCTGAGGTTCTGAAAACCTGAGAGACCTAAAAGTCTCTGCACAGATCTGTCTTGGCCCTTTTCTTTGTAGGAACCCAGTTAGAAGGAAGAACAAACTGAATCACAGTGTGGCTTTTAGAAGCTTTTATACGTTGACTTGCATAGCTTTTCCCCACACACAATTAGAAAGGAAAAGTAAAAGTTTCTCAGACAAAATAAAAACTGCACTAAAAGGCATGACTTAAGTACTGCCATGCTAGTATTCCTTTTCAGATCATGGGCTCCATCGCTGAAATATATACAATTGTCACCTTATGTAATTGGACCTGAATGTTTCAAGAATCGTATTATTAATACAAAATAATCAACACTCAATTCGTTTGCCTTACATTGAGGAAATATTTTTCCCAAAATTGAAATATGTTATTCATTTCAGAACTAATAAACACGGGAGGGAATAAGGGAAAGAGAGGGAGAAAGAAAGAGATAATGGAAGCTTCATATTTGTCTATGTACAAAACCCATCTGAAATTGCTTTGTGCCATTTTCACATTCTGCAAGTATGCTGTAATCCAGGGGTCTGTGCCATACAGTCTTGTAAAATGGATTTAACAGCTTGCTGTTAATTCATAACAAATCCATTTCTAATAAAACATTTTTCCCACAGCAGGAAAAACTGTCTCCCAAATAGTTTGAAATATCATTAGAAAAGGTTGCAAAAATTCTAACAATCACATCACATACCGAACAATATGATGCTTTTTAAGTAGCAATAAGAAATCTATTTTTTGCTTTCCACACTCTATATTCCTTCATTGTGGTGATCAAACTCTTTCTAGTAAATTGTTTGTTACATTTTACAAACTTATCTCAGTAAATAACATATGGATACAAAGAACCCCCCAAAAAATCACTGATACTCGACAACAGGTGTTGGGCAAAAACTCATTTTTCCTCTTTTTTTATGTGCAAAATTCATATCAAGCGTGTTGCTCATAACCTTTGAAACTAAACAGATTATATACACTGAATACTTTTACAGATGTTTACTATGTAACTGATGTAATAGTTTCTATGTACAAAAAGGATTTTTCACTATAAAATGGCTCACATTTAATGAGTCAATACTTAACACTGGTTAAAACTTTATGGGCTCATATTTTTCTGTCAAAATGTAAGTGTGTGATGGAGAAGACGTTTTGTTAAGAATCTCAGCAAATGACAGAAACTTTTTTTTTTATTTTGATTTATATGTCGCCCTTCTCCGGAGACTCAGGGTGGCTTACAATGCGTTAAGCAACAGCCTTCATACTTTGTATATTTTATACAAAGTCAGCTTATTGCCCCCACAAACCGGGTCCTCATTTTACCTACCTTAGAAAGGAAGGAAGGCTGAGTCAACCTTGAGCCTGGTGAGAATTGAACTCGCAGTAATTGCAGGCAGCTGGAAGTGAAATACTACCTTTTAACAGTAACATTAGTCTGCTGCGCCACTCAGGTTCCTTATTTTATATACTTTAAAGTATGTCTCCATTTTTTAATTAAATTTGGAACATTAGCTTTAGAATCGCCATAAACCCTACAAAGATGGGCTTTTAAGGCTTCAGTCTCTGTAAAGAACTCTGCATGGCCTCTGCACTTCTCTGAACAAATACCAGTAAGTTGTACAATTGATTTAAAGCTCAATATCCCATGATATTGAGTTTACTTAGTTGATATAATAGAAAATGATCTTAAACTCAGTTCTAAAGGTCTAGGACAACTTGCCATGACCAACAAGACGCAAGTGACTAGTCTGTGGCAAGTTGTCTTGGGTTGAGTTGTCCATGGTGAATTAGTGAATTCTACAGCTCTAGTGTAGAATCACATGGAAAGCTTGTCAGCATGTAGGTGAAAAAGAATGGATTCACATGAGAGTTCAAGCTAACTATTTTATTGTATTCTGCCTATAATATAGGAATCTCCCTGGACTGCTTTTCTTCCCTTGGGAGCTGATAGATAGAGTTTCACGGAGATTAGGTGAGGTCAATGATTCAAGGCTAACTCACTGCTTGATTCCTCCTCCCTGCCTGCTGGGTGTTTCCCAATACTTATAAAACAGACAACTAAAATGATTAAAGCCAGAAAGCAGTCAGGTGAAATGTTTATACAATCGGATCAGAGGTGGGTTTCAGCAGGTTCTGACCAGTTCTGGAGAACCGGTAGCAGAAATTTTGAGTAGTTCAGAGAACCAGTAGTAAAAATGCTGACTGGCCCTGCCCCCATCTATTCTCTGCCTCCCAAGTCCCAGCTGATTGGGAGGAAATGGAGATTTTACAATATCCTTCTCCTGCCATGTCTACCAAGCCACGCCTACAAAGCCACACCATGACCACCAAGCCACGCCAACAGAACCAGTAGTAAAAAATTTTGAAACCCACCACTGGATCGGATCATAGCTGCATCCATAATAACTAATTTTAGGGTTAAAAGTTAGGTGTTCTAAAAATTCAACTGACATACTAAAAATAATTTGAGACCACAGTTGTTGAGCATTACGTAATTTACAAGTTTAAAAAAATATTGTAACTTTGCAAGCAAATTATCCAAAGAAATGCCTCTACTGTTAGGAGATAAACCCTTTCTTAATACTCCAAGACGTTTGATATAAAACATGACTTACTCTAAAACTGTGTTAGTGGCTGCCTGTGCATGGTAACGATACAGGAGGAGGCACTCGTCAACTCGAAACACTTCTCCACCTTTTCGAAGATGTTCATAAAAGAAGAGCAGATCCTCTGGGGTCCCCTGCAACAGACCATACTTTGTGCAAAACTTGATACAGTAAACTATTATCTTTTAACATCTATAGCAATATAACTCTAATATAATGTATTAGAACCTATGAATAAATGTATTTAATGGACCTTCAGAAATATTTTCTACAGCTAATCTGTAGTAAAGGCAATGAGAAACTACTGGAAATATTTGGAAAAGCATTTGATTTCTGTTTGATTTTTGAGAGCAAAAATATTCCTCCCCCAAATCTTTGAAGAACAAAATATAGCTGTGCCCTATGAAATTGATAGGAACTATGAGAAACCAGTGCTTTGGCAAAAATATCATACATGTCACCCAATCTTGACAAGAATAAAAAAAATTGAGTACTCTAAATTTCCATCATCATTTCAGGATGTGAGATGAAATGTCAGTAAGAGCCATGTATACCATTTTTCTTCATATCAGACACATAATTTCAAAATCCTATTCTCAAATTCTATCCATTATTTCATATAAATGAAAATGATCAATAACCTCTGTTTGAATATAGCAACAGTATAGTCATGTGACAATGTAAAACAAATCATATAATCCTCAAATATTTTCAAGATATTGTTCACTTTTAAACCTACTCTATTACCAAGCTGTCATGAGACAATGCTATGTAAACAAGTTTGGTTTATAGAAAAGACATACAAGATTAGTGGCATCACACTGAAAATGAATCATAAAACTAACATATATGTTAGGTGGCTAAAAAAAATAGTGGGCAGAATATGCTATTTATTTATATCAAAGGGTTCCAGAAGGAGTAGATAAAAGCACAGCATTCTGTTTTGTTGAATTCTCAGTTGTTCTAAACACTTTTCCATCCTAAAGTGTTTCGTAATAGTCCTAAAAATAATTAATTTACAAATTGTTGCTTAACTGCCAACTTCATTCTTCATACTTTTATGATTTTTATTGCTCACAAGTAAGCAGCTCCAAGATTCTTTTTTGCTAAAGAGTAAAGTTATTTTAAATGAAGAGTAGTTAAATAAAATTCCATTTTGAAAACATATAATATGTTGCATTTTGTTTGATTTTGGGCATGCTGTATTGAAGACAAAATAATTACATCAAATGACCAAGTCTTCTTTTCAGTTTTTACTGCATGGGACTTTAATTTTGGATAGATAGATAGATGCCCAATATAAAAACAAGTAAAAAATGATCAGAATTATTTAAAAGAACCTCCCACCAGGAAACTGACACAGCTTAACAACCTCTTAACATCTTAACAACATCTCTTGAAATGTTTGTAATTTATGAAAGTAAATTCTAACCACTTTTTGCATTCCAAAGTCTTTTGTGTAAATATTTAAAGGATCTGTAGTATTAACTAACCTAACCTAACCTAACCTTAAAAGCTCAGTTCCACCTTTAACTTAGTGTTCATATTTGCCAAGAGGCAAAGGCAAAAGCAAGGAAAACTACAAAAATAGACATGATCTAATTTAAACCCAAAGAAACAGCTTGATTTGAAATATTTTGTATAGATCAGGTCTAACTATATTGTCCAGCTTTTTATCATTCAAGGGTTTTCTGGGCTTATTACCCTGCAAGTATTTTACCATGGATGATTTGGTAATATCCCTTCTTCATGATTCAGCTACATGATTCTCTCCAAGATTTAATATTCAGATATTATTCTGAGTATATGTAATTCTTATACAGGAACTAAATACTAATATTTTGGGGTGACATTTTCACAGTACCGAATAGATAAACAACTAGCAGTAGTAAGTACAAAGGGACATAAAAAATTGTTTCTGTAGGAGCCACAGATACCACAGATGCAATACTACTGATTGAAAAAGTCTGCTTATTTTTTGCCATTGGGTAGAAAGAACTGTGTACTGACTCAGCTGCAGCTTTCCATTAACCTCTGCAATATTTTGATAATGAAAAGAAGTATCTTATATAGGTTTCTATCAGGTTTAATAATAAGGGTATTAAAGAATTTAGCAGAGAATAATGAATACTTGCAGTGGGAATGTGAAAAACAACATAACCACCAGAAAAAGAAAACACCAGTTTCTTCAACCTACATTCTAGTGAGATTTATTCTTCCCTTGTGCTCAACATTGTGGTGATGCTATGTCAATGGCAAAATTTAACCTGGCTTCTGTTCTTCATATCATGCTCCAAGTTAAGTCAAGTTAACCACATGGTTCTAATTACAAAGCAACCTGCGGCCCAAGTTCGTGTGTGTGTCTATGTATGTGTGTATGTTGCCACATGCATATTTGTAGAATTTATTACCTCATATACCATTCCCAGTGCTTGCATATTTCCCCATTCAAACTATTACTTTCACTAGATTCCATAATTAAGAATACTGTGATTTAAATGTTCTGTGACTTATTTCGGCACCAATGTATGGAAGTGCTACTTTAAAATATGTATATACTTCCATGCCAAAATAGAAAGGGGCCCACTTCAAATAAAAAGGGTTACTAATTTGAAAAGCATGGTTACCATAATAAGGAAACAATGAACAGCTTGGTAGTTATATATCAATGAACTACCAATGAACAGCTTGGTAAGTTATATATCTTCAGAAACAAATACTGCTACTGGTATGTTAATTGTGATAAGGATAAATATTTATTCAGAAAGAAGCATAACACTTTAAAGCAACTTTAACCCAAACAACATCTACTGAGAAAATGTGCTCATTGGGAGCTACAGCAGAATAAAAAGCACATTAAATTGGACTGATAGAATTAAAAATATTAGCCTAATATTGATTTTTAGAACAAGACTATCTCTTGTATGCAGACTCCTCAAAAACACCATTACAGTCAAGGAACACAGGTCAAGGTAATGTGTATCTGAACAGTTATCACCATAACACTCATATATCTACAACTTGAATTCACTGATCTTTATTATTTCTTAACAGATCACAGGGTCCTACTTTTCCATTTGCTTGCAGACACATGCACGCATAAGGAGGACAATGTCCAATGTATAGTTTTCATAATGGTTTCAAACTCTGGTTTTTCCTGGAGCCGCCACCAAAGACACATCTATAAAACCTGTTACAATAATTCATTCATCTAATGCTTAGCCTTAGACTTTCCCCAAACGATACAAATCCAATCAAGACTTTTCCTAGTTTTGTGACTGCACCCAAGAGTCATGCCCTGATAGGTTTGTAAATTATACTGGTCCAATCTCAAAGCAGGAAATTTGTGATAAAGTTATAATTGCTTGGTTGTTTTGAAAAACAAAGTTAAAGAATTAACCTCCTGAAACAAAAATATATGAGCAGCCACAGTTCACTTGGAAAGGAGTAAAGATCAAGCAATGCATTGGATTAATTACCCCAGCATGCTTAACAACATACTATTAAAGTATGCTGTTAAGAAGGGCTGTTTTAAAGAAATTTATAAGCATAATTGTTTTTGCTTTAAAACTTCATCTTGGACTCAGCTCAAGAACTGATCTCTGTTCAGTTTTATCCATAATGTGCCAAAAATATCAGAGTCTGCATTTTGTCTTTATTTTTCCCCAGAGCAGCTAGACAAATCCCTAGGCAACCTTACAATATTTTAATTCAGCTATTTAAAAAATTGAATCTAATATCTTCACATTCCACCACTCACCAGAAAAAAAAAACTACTTTCATTTTAACTTTAAATATTCATTTTCTAACTTCTAATATTTTTCCTGTGACCCTATGAAATATGTGCTATGTAGTTTTCTCTTTTCTATTTTTCTCCTTAGCGCTGAACAGAATTAAGGACAAAACATATTTAAAGATTTTTCAGTTTCCATTAAACTTTCTCTTTCTGGGATGCTATATATTTTCTGAAATACAATAAAATATATAATTATGTTGATAAATTTCAGAAAATCAGTAGTGTTGAGACCAAAGCTCACTTTTCCTTCATGTAAAGAAAATGAGGTAAGAGGAGGGGAATATTGGAAAAGAAATTATTCTAAAACTGTTAGAAATACATATTATGAATGAACAAAGAACTATTATTCACCTTCTTCCAAAACATTGTTTTCATTTCCAACAGAATCCATTTCTATGGTATCTGCCTCTTTTAATCCTATCAATTCATTGTTTCCTTTTCTCTATTTACACACTATGCATTATATGTCTCTTCGCTACAAATTTTGCAGCTAACATTTTTTGCTATCCATAGCCTCTTTCACTTCAGCCTCTTTTACTTAATATCATTCCATTAAATATCTTTCATACTTTCTATTATAACTAATAAAATTATTAGCTAATTAATATGACTCTATTAAACCATGTATTAGTATGCTTTTTAACAGGGGCTCCCGGTTCGACCGGATCGCCTGATCCGGTAGCGATGGCGGCGGGTGGTTCGGAGAACCAGTAGCAAAAATCCCTGCCCCCCCCCATGCCCAGCTGAGCTGTGCAATCATCAGAGGCTTTTGTTTTTACTTTTAAAAGCATTTTTCTTCGGCGAAGAGGTTGTAAAAAAATGCTTTTAAAAGGCTCTGACGATCCCAACTGAGGTGCCTGATCGTCAGAGCCTTCAATAGAAAATGGACGTTGGTCTTACCTGATATGTCCTTTCTCTATGAGGAGGAAAACGGCAGTCAGGCATAGGAGGAACTCCATCTGTGCAGCATAGGACCGAGTCTGCAGATTTGAATAGCTCCGCCCTCTGCTGGTGTTTTCCAGTGTTTCGTCGAGGGTGCTGACGCAGACTGACATGTCTTCCTGAAATGAGAGAGAATAAAATCCACCCACCCCTCTAATAGGAAGCCCCATCCCTCCCTAGAGGGTGGGGCTGACTGCCATTTCCTCCTCATAGAGAAAGGACGTATCAGGTAAGACCAACGTCCATTCTCCTGATCGGAGGGAAATGGCAGTCAGGCATAGGACATACCACAGCTGCATGTCCAACGGGAGGGAAGAAGAGAGGCCTTGCACCGCTAGGCAGTGGGAACTGCTTGGAGAACTCGACATCCAAATGCTGCGTCTGCCGAAGCGAAGGAGTCCACCTTGTAGTGACGTATAAAAGGCGTTAGACTAGTCCAGGTGGCAGCCTTGCAGACCTCCTCCAACGAGGCCTGGGTAGACCAGGCGGCCGAAGTAGCGGCGTTTCTGGTGGAGTGCGCCGTAATGTTGCACAGAATCGGTAAGGATTGTCGTTGGTAAGCCGTAGTGATAGTTGCCCTGATCTACCTCCCCAGCATAGGGCCAGTGGTTTTTCAGCCGATGGATGTTGGTTGGAACGATACAAACAAGGCTTCAGTCTTGCAGAATGAAGATGTGCAGTTGATGTAGATTTTGAGAGCACATCGCATGTGTGCCAGGAGCGTTCCAGACGGTGGGCTGGATTGGGACAAAAGTTAGGAAGGACCAGCTCCTGTGCTCGGTGGAAAAGAGAATTAACCTTCGGGACGAAGGCAGGGTCCAGTCAAAGAACGACTCTGTCCGAATGGAAAATACACAAATCCTAGCGAGTTGACAGGGCAGCCACCTCCGAAATGCGGCGAGCTGACGTGATGGTGACGAGGAACGATACTTTGAAGGAAAGGAAACGAAGTGACACAAGGCGGAGAGGCTCGAAGGGAGATATAGTCAGGGCTGATAGAACCTTGTTGAGGTCCCACATGGGGAAGCGGTGGACTGTCGGGGGATGCAGGTTAGAGGCACCTTGCAAAAAATGGCGGATAACAGGGTGCCTGGAGACCAGTGTAGAAGAGCCACAGTTCAAGATTGTGGAGATGGCAGCTCCCTGGCGGCGAAGGGTATTGGGTGCTAAACCCGAGTCGAATCCCTCCTGTAGAAATTGCAAAATGTGAATAATAGAAGCTGACAGGGGTGGTACCGAGGACCGTTGGCACCAGGACATGAAAGAAGCCCAAGTAACATTGTAGATGCGATTGGTGGACACATGGCGGGATGCTTGGATGGTTGAAATGATCCGGGCGGGTACATTGGCCTCCGTCAGCAGACGCCGCTCAATCTCTAAGCGGTCAAGTGATACCAAGATGCGTTTGGATGGGTCAGAGCCCCTTGATTGAGGATGATCTGATCGTCGGGACTCGTCCAGGGCCGCGCCACAGATAGGGACACTAAGTCCGCGTACCAATGCCTCCTGGGCCAGCGAGGGGCCAGTAGAATGAGTTCCACCCGTTCCTCCAGGAGCTTCCGGAGGACCCTGGAAATTAAGGGAAAGGGGGGGGGAAGCATATAGAAGGCCCGAGGGCCAGGGACTGCGAAGTGCGTCAGTGGCTTCTGCCCTGGGATCTAGATACCTGGTGAAATACCTTGGAACCTGATGGTTTGCAGCTGATGCAAAGAGGTCCACCGAGGGAAGGCCGAACCAGGATGTTATTTCCTCGAACAGGAAGGCTCCATTCCGTGTGGTCCAGCCGATGTTGACTGAGGGCATCCACTTGTGAATTCGCCACCCCCTGAAATGTGGTCTGCACGAATAGAGCTGAAGTGAGTTTCGGCCCAGCAACCCAGGAGTAAGGCTTCCCTCATGAAGGTTCTCAAATGTGTACCTCCCATCTTGTTGATGTGGGCCTTTGCCGTTACGTTGTCCGTGCGGACAAAAACGTTGCGAGACTCCACCTTGTCCTTGAAGAAAGTGAGGGCGAGGCGAACTGCACGCAACTCCAAGATGTTGATGTTGAGACGTTGTTCCGCGGATGACCACTGACCTTGTGCTAGATGGTGCTCCAAGTGGGGCCCCGAGCCTGAGAGGCTGGCGTCAGTGGTGAGAAGCAGCTGTGTTGGTTCCCGGAAGGGACTGGCCTTTGAAATCGCCAGTGAGGTCCACCACTAGAGAGAGGCGATTAGCGGCTGGCAGGGTCACCCTGAGCAGTTCCATGTTGGAGTGGGCTTTCTGATGCGGCAAGAGGAACCATTGTAACTCCTTGCTGTGGAGGTGAGACCAAGGAACAATGCCGAAGGTTGAGACCATCTTGCCCAGGAGGCAAGAAAGGACAATAACCGAGGAAGAACGGTCAGTGACGCAACATTGAGCGAGGGAGCAGAGGCTAGATTGGCGTTCCAGAGACAGAGAGACAGTAGAGGCTGTAGTATCAATGATCGCTCCCAAGTGTTGGAGGCTAGTGGAGGATGACAAATGGCTTTTGGCCCAATTAATGGAAAATCCATGGCTCTGAAGCACATGGATGGTGGTAGACAAATCCCGGTGGGCGGAGTGGATGGAAGAGGATTGGATAAGAATATCATCTAAATAAAATTGAATCCTGATGGGGAGAGAGCGAATGTGGGCGACGAGGGTCGCCATAATCTTGGTAAAAACCCGTGGGGCGGAGGAAAGGCCAAACGGTAAGGCGGAGTATTGATAATGTCCTCCGAGGTAGTGAAAATGTAGGAATTTATGGTGATCAGGGTGAATGGGGACATGGAGATAGGCCTCCGTCAAATCGATAGAAGAAAGAAAATCACCCGGTCTGATGGTGTCCAGGATAGTGTGGAGGGTGTGCATCTTGAACCGGCGGTATATTATGTACCGGTTCAGGGCCTTAAGATCAAGAATCGCCCTCCACCCTCCTGAGGATTTCCTCACCAGAAATAAGCGGGAATAAAACCTCTGAACATGCTGGTTTCGGAGAACCCTTTGAATAGCCCTAATGGTTAAGAGGTGTTTAATGGCCGCGGAAACAAGTTCCCGCTTGACTTTGTCCCGAGAAATGGGACATGTGAAGAAAACAGTCGGGGGGGGGTGGAGCGGAACTCCAGCCATAAACCGGAAAGGATAGTCTCCCTGACCCACGCATCAGATGTTGACACCTCCCACTGACTGGCGAATAGGCCCAGACATCCCCCTATTGGTATGTTGGAGGAGAGATTACTTGGCTCTACGGAAAGGTCTGCCCCTGCCTCCCCGAAAGGGCCACTTAGGCTGGAACTTGCCCCCGGGTCTGACCTGAGAATCCTGTTGTTGAGGTCTGATCTGAAATGACCGCTGGTAGCGAGGCTGGTAGAAACCGGAGTCAGAGGCCCGAAAGGGCTGGGGCTGTGGATAAGGTGCATAATGGAATCACTTCTTCGGGAAACAGAAGGCAAGATTTTGCGACGGTCCCTGGTTTCAACGAGAAGAGGATCCAATGGTGGATCGAATAAGGCCTCAGCCGAGAATGGAGAGGAGGCCAACTGCCATTTGCTCCTGGCATCGGCCTGCCAATGACGGAGCCATAGAAGGCGACGGGAGGCGATAGTGGAACCAATGGACTTTGCTGCGAATCTAGCCGAATTCAAAGTGGCATCCGCTGAGTACTCCAAAGCAGCGACAATTTTAAATCTTGATGGGTCCTTGTGTCAGAGGGAGGAAGTCCATCCTGAAGCTGTTTGAGCCAAAGAAGCAACGCCCTATTGAAAAATGAAGTCGATGTGGAGGCTCGTATAGCCCAGGCCACAGCCTGGTGTCCCTTGATCAATGTTTTTTCAGCTCTTTTATCTTCCGGGCAAAGATACTCCTCTGGGGACCCCGTCATCCGGGTGGAGGATGTCAGTGCTGCGATAGGGGCATCCACAGGAGGTACCTGCCAGAGATTTGAAAGAGCGGGCGCCGAATCGTTAAGGCGCTTGTCTAAACCATTAGGGGCCGGACCAGAGCCAGGAATGGCCCACTGTCTTTGGATAACATTGGTAAAGAGCTTAGGCGCAGGCACCGTCTCAGGTTCCACTGAATGTTCCGCAAATAAGGAAGTAGTCGGGTCATTATCCACTGAGGGCTCCACAGTGGATGGACAAGCTGCGCCAAATCGTGTGATAGAAAGAGCCTTGTAAAGTAAGGACCGAAAAACTTGAGGCCGAAAAAGGCCAATGAAGGTGGGTTGATCTGGGGCTAGGTCTTCATCGTCAGAAAGAGCCAGGAATCTTGTCTCTTCCTCCTCAGAAACAGACCCCTGCTCTGAATGCTCAAGAGATGCTGCTGGCTCCACCTCGGAGAACTCCTCTTGAAGAGGCTAAGGTTGAAGATAGTCCACATATTGTGGGACAGGGCCAACCAATCCCTGTTGCAATCCTTGGACGAGCCCCTGCTGAATAGCCCTGGTAATTATAGCCTCCAAGGAGGCTTGAAAAACTGGAACCTGTGGTTTCACAGGTTTTGAGACCCAATCTGGGATCCAGAAGGAGATCTGAGTGTTCCCTGGACGTCCTCAGGTGGCTGAGTAGAACAGGAAGGGCTGGGAGCAGGGAGGGTCTGGAATAATGGCTCACTCCCTGGAGGATGTAAGGGCCCACATGGAGCTGGCTGGCCAGGCGATAATTCCCTTCTGGGTTGAGGCGGATCCATGTTGCTCTGAGGTGAGCGAGGAACAGGGCTCAAAATGGCCGCTGGCTGAGGCAACTGCTGTGGTTGGGCCTTGAGGTCAGCCTTTTCTAGTGCCTTATGCCACCGCATTTCCTCTTGGAGGTTTTAGAAGCTTTAGAGGCAGTCGCGGCTTCCCTCGTTTTGGACCTTTTAGGAGTAGGGGGTAGACCCGAGGGACCCCCCCCCCTTGGGACTGCTCATATGCCTGCGCCTCCCCCCAGCAGTTGAAGTTGCAGTGCGAGGCTGCCTTGTGGCGTCCGCCAATAACCCCCCGGGAGCGTTAAATGCGATAAGGCGAATTTGCTGCCACTTAGCTGAGATCCGAAGTCTTGCGAAGAGAAGGGGCTTCAGCCTGCTGCTCCAGAGATCGCAAGCCATCCGGCTTCAAAGCGATGGGGGCTATGGCAACGAGGAGACAGAGCTCACTCATAGCATTGCGATGTCGGACCGCTAGCCATCCAGCAGTAAAACGCGGTCTAAAAGTGCTTCCAATTTCAGATGGTGCTTAGCGCTTGTCGGGCTACTAGGCAAATGCCGTTAAGACAAGGTTGGGAAAGGCTCACCCAATGTAGGGGGAAGGCTGGGATGACCAGGTAGCCCCTAGAATGGTCCTGCCAGCAGGTAGTCCCAAAACCGCTCCGCGGCTGTGGCGGTATCAGGCAGACTCACCCTTCACACCAACAATCAAAAAACAATTTGAATTTGAATTGAATAGCCAATTAAAATATCGATCTGAACAGTCAATTTGGATCCAAGTAGGAAAAGGTGTGGAGAAACGGTCAGGCCGGGAAGACACGTCTGTCCAGCATAGACCGAGTCGAAACACTGGAGAACACCAGCAGAGGGCGGAGCTATTCAAATCTGCAGACTCGGTCCTATGCTGCACAGACGGAGTTCCTCCCATGCCTGACTGCCGTTTCCCTCCGATCAGGAGAAAATGCTTTTAAAAGGCTCTGACAATCCCAACTGAGTTGCCTGATCATCAGAGGCTTTTTTTCTTTTTAAAAGCAAAAATAAAAAATAAAAATCTGCATATCTGTCTTTTAAACTATAACTCACCCTGTGTTTCTTTGCAGGATAGCAATATGTAATAACATACATACAGACCTCTTCCATCTTATATAACATGAGTTCATTATTGTAAGATTTCGTGTGTTATGTCTGACATCACTTCAATACACTACTTTGCACTGAAGTTAGTAGAAAATGCCATTCAAAACAATTCTATCATGTGTAACGCTCATTATATTAAGTACCTTCTGAGTCAATTCTCAAACAGAAGCTGTGATTCACACTGTTTTGTGATGTCTCTTTCAAATGCCATTCAGGGCCCTGTGTCTCAGAATAAGTCACAGGGTTCAGTACTAGGCAAAATATTTAAAATGCTGTGTTAATAGTGGGAAAATTCTAGAGTTACTTGTTGTGAAAAAGCTGATGTTCCTTACGCGCTTGCAGAATGTCAATACAGATTGGCAATAATGTCTTCACAAATAACAGAACAAATAGCATCACATTAGTGCTCCTTTTTTGTGCTTTCCCAGAGATAATATTACTGATGACAATATTAACATTTTTATATCATGAATTACAGTGATGCTGGTGTTCCACTGGAAGAGCTGAAGAACCAGGCTGGGGACAGATTGCCATACATCTATCTATATGAGTTTACATCAATTTGAGGGCACATAATCAATCAATCAACGAAAATGCCATAATAATAGATCTGTGTTGCTCAGTTCCTCTATCAATGGCACTTTGGAAAACAGCTAATTTCTTAATTAAATATAACCCAGTCAAATGTTTGATGAAGAACTTCAACTGTGATTAGGATTGCATGGTGCAAGCATCTCTTGAGACATTATTGCATAGATTTCCCAACCTAGAGCCCTCTAGATACGTTAGGAGTATAACTCACAGAATTTCTAGCCAAAAGCACTACTGGGTGGAGATTCTCATAACTGTACTTCTAACATATCTGGAGGGCATCCAACTGGGAAAGAGTGAGATCAATCTTTCCCATAATTAGGTTATGCTCCTCTCCTTTTCATATTACGTACCTTTCCTTCTTCATTAAATCTTCCTACAAGGTAAAACCATTCCCGAGAACAGAACCAAGTTGGCATAATTACTGTTGGTCCATGGGATGTGAAAACCTAGAAACAGAATGAGAAAATAGCCTTTTGTTTTTCAAAGAAGCATAGTTCTTAAGAAATAAATTTGGGGACCTAATACTTCTTTTCTGTTAAGGCTGAAAGTCTGGTAAGTATTTCTTTTGACAGAAATGGGTTGTTTTGTTAAGAAAACAGTAATTTTTCAGGACAAATAAGAAATTCTTTGAATACTATAATAAATTCTGAATATTTTATTGCAAAGCTGCAGTGGGGAAGAGTACTGTTAATTGGTAGAGTGGTACTGAAGAAGGTAAGAAACACTTTTCCATGAACTGTACTTCCCCTCTATCACTTTCTCCTTAGAACAATTTAAAAGATGGGCTACATATAACACCATTTAGATCACAAAATCAACAAGACTAGAATGAAACATGCTTCCAAAACAATCATTTTTTCACACTAAAGCAAAACTGAACTCAAGAACTCAGATTACAAATCTGAGATCATGTGTTTTGCAATATCTCATCTGGTTTTGTTGTCAAAAAATCATGAATTTGCGTCAAAAACATAAGTAACCCAATATAATGGAGAGAAATGCCTGCTGGTATTTAGGATTGAACTCTCAACCTCCGGAGTGGGCGGCAAGTGTCTTCACTACTAGACCACCATGCTGCACACAAGGACCCCAATATATGGATCGTTATTCAAATGTGATATTCTACAATGAGATTAATGCATTCCCTATACAGTGTTGTTGGCATTTTCAACCATTCATTTAGAAGTAGCCCTTGCATCTGAGGCTTGTCAATGATTTTTAGATTCAAATAGAGAAAATTTAGCGGCATTCGATATCTTGTTCTATGGCATGTAGTAAGTTTCCCATAAGATCTAAACTTCACAAACATGAAATAAAGTAGTTGGAAACTAAGCACACCTGTAATTTTTACTGTTTACATATTATATGCCAAAATTAACAACCAATGGAAAGTGCTGTTTTAGAACAAATCAAGTGGAAAGTATTTGAATGAGTCCGTAACAGCCTTAGGCAATTGGTATTTAGTAACATTTATTTTATGTCCAAGTAACATCTATAAAATAAGAACAAAAAATGGCACATATGAGTAGAAATATTGGCAAATTTAATAACCTAAATATTTACACAGAAAACTGAAGAAAACTAGTATCTAGGAAAATAAATGAATGTGACCCTTGATTTGTATATTTCTGAATGACAGTTTCAGTGAATTATACCAACAAAGCCTTTTTTGCTTTAAACAAGTATGTCTTAAACCTAGAGCTGAAATAAACCAGAATATCCGGATTATGTAAGGTAAATCTATTTTTTCCATTAATATAAGACAAAATGTCTAACATATCTGCAGACTAATCTTCTTGTCAAGAAGTTAAAGGAGCATAGTGCATCCTGCCCTAGGTATTATATCTAAAGCTACTTTTATGAGCTAAGCAAACAGAGACAGATATTCGTTGTTTCCAGCTGCTTCTTGTGGACTTAACCTAGCTCATTCACAGTGCATACGTGATCCATACAATACCACTATCCAGTTATTATTCTGCCATATTTTTGCAGTGCTGATTCTTTCACTAGTTTCCTTGTTCCATTACAACTTCCCTACATATTCTTAAAACGGTCTTTAAAAGTAGTATTTTTTTTAAAAAAAATTGAGCTTAACCTTACAGCCATCATGTAGGAGGCCAGATCTGCACAATATAGCTCAAATCATATTCACTGCATATTTTGGTTGCAAGAAAAATAATCATATTCCATACCTAATGTTCTACAAATCTGTAAGGCAAAATGTTATAAGAAGAAAATGATCTAATTCTGAAGCAATTCTATTAACTTAACAACATACTTAAAACCATTATTCCTAGCAACATTATACATTCCATTCATTATCTTGTTTTTAAGATTTAACATAGTATATCTTCAAAAATCATTCTGAATGAAATTAGTATAAAGGACATAAATGCAATATTGAAATTATAGGAAGAGTAATTATCCTGAAAGATCACTGAAGAAAAGTCATATAGATAGTTGGACCCAAGTCGTGCATTTTCCAATGATCTCTCTGAACTTCTAAAATTTCTCTTATTTTCCTTTATTTGTTGACATTCTTGACTGAGATATCTTTTCTTGTTCTTTCTTTGTTTGATATTGAAAGTCTGTGTTCAGTTATCATGTCCTTGTTATCCTAGGCTTTTGTTGTCATTTTAAACATTCAGTGAATATCCCTTTCTTACAGATACATTCCTTTTGTTTATTATAGCTAAGCACATACTTTACAATATCCATTTTGAGTATCACTGCCATTCCATTCCTTCATTTGGTCGTTGCATTCAGTATTATATAATGGATTAAGGTTAAAATGACTTGTTCTGGACCAAATAAGTAAAATGTGTTATTTAGCTCTATCTTTCAAAACACATAATATTCTCTCAAACTCTGTCAATTTCCAAAGTTTTTTCCAATCTTGCAATCAGAGAGAAGAAACATGAAAAAGGCAAAAGGTATACCTGCAAATATGTGCGGGTGCATCCAAAGCTTAGCAGAATCAAGAATATGAATCCTATCATTATCTTTAACAATAATAAAAAAAAAATACTGCAGCTAATAATGTTCTCTAAAAGATTGTAGTATACATGTAACAGTAAGTAGAAATGTTGGACTCTCTTTTTTGAAGTTATTTATTGTCTTTGAGGCCTCAAATAAATTTGTCAGTATTGAATTGATCAATACTTCTGAACCAAATGTGCTTTTTTTCAAAAGTACATTTTCCTTTTAGGAAAAAAAGCACTTTGGCGACAACCATGACCTGGATGATTGAGTATCTCCATAGACAATACATCTGAATATTCATAGGTTAAAAGTAAATCTGTTTTATTTCAGTTTCTTGATTTCAAGAAAATATATGGAGAGAAACAGGCAGAAGAAGAAAAAGAAATAATGAATTTAAACATAGAAAATTACAAATAGCTAAACAGACAACCAGAAACTAAAAAAAGTAACTAAAAACATGTAAGAGTGTTTTTTGAAAACTTCAAAAACAAAACATCCCAGTTGTCTAATAGTACACTAAATATATTGGTGTACTTCATCAGATTGCTACTAGCCTTCATTTCAAAATCTTCTACAATAGTCAGAATAACTAAGTCCCAAAATATTTCATTATGAATAATCATTATAACTCTAAAAACACTTGTGATTGAACTGAAGAGAGGGAGGGGTAGTTCTACTAGCTGGACATACTATGAACCATAAATGAGAGAACAACTCTCTCCAACAGACGCGTATACCTTATACCAGTGATGGTTGACCTTTTTGATGCCGAATGCACATGCGTGTGGCCGAACCCCCAAAATGCAATGTGAGCGTCCCCCCGCGCATGCACCCTGGTCCCCTGTGCCACATTTTGGCTTCCAGGTTGGTGCAGGAGGCTTTCCAGGCCCAAAACGGGGCACCCCGTTTTGGGCCTGGAAAGCCTCCTGCACAAACTTGCATCCCCCTGCACATGCGCCTCATTCACCCACCCACCCGTGCATGCATGCACATCCCCTGTATGTGCCCTGCGCCCCGTGCATGTGCGGCAGAGACCCGAAGACCAGCTGGCTGGTGGGAGGTGTGCGTGGATGTGCGGTGAAGCTGGGCTGGAGCGATGGCTGGCGTGCTCACAGAGAGGGCTCTGTGTGCCACCTGTGGCACGCGTGCCATAGGTTTGCCACCATGGCCTTATACTGTACATTTGGAAGTATTAGAATTGGACTGGTTTAGGCTTATTATATTTAGCCTATAATAAGATAGAAAAATCTTATTACATACCAGGTTATTCAGTGATGAAAGCACCTTAGGAAATGTATAAATTAGCATACCCTATTAACTGGCAAGTATTTTCAACGAGACAAATGAACAGACATGCTTAAATACTACTGATTCAATAGAAGAAAGCAAACTCATAATATCCAAGCTTTCCTTTACCATCAAAAAAAATTCATGATATTATTTTAAAAATCTAATTTAAAAAACCTACATCCAGTTAATTACTCATTTAATACATTTATATTCCAGCCTAAATGGGTACATATCTTGCAAAATAAAACACAGTAACTAATAGATGAAATATACTGAAATCTGTTAAAGAGTACAAAGTTTAAACATGCATCTATAAAATCGCTTAAACAACTAAAACATAAAAACAAACAAACTACCTACAAACGAACCTGTAGAATATTTTTAATGTTTTTTTGTCTTCTGCAAATCTGTTATTACAATTACTTGCAATCATATTGCAATCATCCCACCCAGAAACAGGGAACAAAAGGAACAAAACCTACACAGTTCTTTCTTTTTTTCAATAGCTGGGAATTACACCTCCCCCAGCATCTCAAACTTCCACGCATTTCTTGACAGTTACTGCCAAACCCTAGAGCAATGGGAACTCTCTAGCTTTGTGTGATGATCCTGAGAAGTGCCTAAGACACTCATACACACGTAAATTATGCCAATTTTTGAAAGCGGCAAGACAAACCAGTCGAACAGCATTATGAATTGATTTATGAATTAATCTGTAGGTGTAGATTCAGTAAGATAATGAATTCATTCTCCACTTTCTGCCTTGCCTTAGGGAATATGAAGTCATGTTTTTTTTAAACAAATTGTCTCTTGGTCAGCTTTTTCTAGCTTCAGAGAAAACTTAACAAGTGCTGTGTTTCAATGCATTTTAAAGCAAATGGTTAAACTAAAGCAACATGTGGTTGTCTTTATTTAGTGGCACTGTAGAGCAGGTATTGGTTGACTGATTTAAGTTTTCATTGCTTGAAAAAATTACTGGTAACAAAACATTCTTTTGTTTTTGGATTCCAGCTAATCTTGTTGAAAACTACACATTGTATTGGCATATGTAAAGATACGTATTGGCATTATGAACTGCAAACTGAAGTTGGACAGAAAGCTACTCTATTGTAATTAACAGGAAGTGTGTTGGTTTTTTAAGAATTGCATATATAAAATTGATTTTACCAGTTAACTTCTGTATGAGAACAAGAACATAATGTGAACAACTGAAGCTAATTAACAAGAGGCATCCTTGATGCTCTCTGAGCTTGGTTGTTTTCTTGCAGATGTTTCATTACCCAAACTAAGTAATATCATCAGGACTAGAACTGATGAGGTTATCTAGTCTGCATAAGGAAACATCTGCAAGAAAACTACCAAGTTCAGAGAGCACCAAGGACCCCTTATTTCAACTCTGAGCTACAAATATTCTCCTTTATTGGCTAATTAACACCTCTAAGCCTAAACAAAATATTTTTCTCCCTTATACAATGAGCATTTCAGACATAAAACAATGAACACAGTTCCCTTTCAGCATACAACCAGTAAATTTCTGATCTTTTAAGAAAAGGAGTTTCTTAAATCTCTCGGAGTTGGCACAGATGGTTTTCATTTAACAACCACACTTTCAGTGCCCATTCGAACATACAATGACACTAAATGAACCAGTCCTCATACTTACATAGTTCCATCATCCCCACAACCATGTGATCTCTGTTTATGACCTTCATACTATTATCATAATAAAAACAACTATAATAATGGTATTCAAACTCTAAAATGTTTGGCTTAAGACACTTAAGTACTGTAACCATTTATTATAATTACAAGGAAAAATGAAAAACGGCTTTATGGAAAGCAAATGCTAGAATTAGCAAAGATGGATGATAATAGAAGATAGAAAAACTACATGTGTTAAATGAAAATAAGCAGTGAACTTGAAGCAGGACAGGCAGCATAAAGTTTTCATAGATTTATTCAAATGGCTTCAGTACATGATAAACTATTGGGTAATGTTTTAATAAAATATTTAAGGATAAATGGGAAAAGTGCAATAAAGAATTTATTTACAAAGATAACAAATTGAATGAAACTACATTATGATCATAGTAAAAATAAGTCTGACACATTTAAATCAAGCAAGTAAAGAAATCATGATAAAACTTTAAACAGAACATACAGCCAATTTTTTGTAACCAAATTTTTCTGCTTTTTAAAAATTATCCCCCAAAGTTATTATTTTTAAGATCTCCTTCATTAACACTCTCTTTTAGCATTCCCACCTATTATTCTTTCACTTTCTTTATCCATATTAAGGAAGTTCTTCTTAGTTGTTTTGGATTTAAATAAAAAATGAAACAATACAAGCTGTCAAGCTGTCACATCCCATACAAAGCCTAGTCTTCACAAGATTACATATTTATTACATCATGTGTAAACCATTCATCTGCTTTGGAAGCTGCAAAATTACAGAAAAAGTAAGTACACCCTCTTTGAGTTCTATGGTTTTGCATATCAGGACATAGTAAAAATCATCTGGTTCGTAGCACTTCTTAAAAGTACAAAAAGAAATCCAACATGGAGAAACCATTCCATAGGTATGAAGAGGCTAAGTAGCAGCCATGTGCTGTTAATTAAGTGCCTTTGATTAATAGATCACCACCAAGTGGGACTATCTCTACAAAAGCTGAAATTTTAAGAGTTTGCTTGTCTCCAGCATTGAGGTGTGTGTGTTAACACAATGCCAAAGAGTAAAAACATCAGCAATTATCTTAGAGAAGCAATTGTTGCTGTCCATAAAACTGGGAAGGGTTATAAGCGCATTTCCAAACAATTTAAAGTTCATCATTCTACAGTGAGGAAGATTATTCAAAAGTGGAAAACATTCAAAACAGTTGCCAATCTTCTCAGGAGTGACTGTCCCAGCAAGGTCAAACTGTGCAATGTGCAGAGAAATTGCAAAAAAATCCAAGAGTTATTACATCTCAGACTCTTCAGGTTTCAGTTAGCATGCTAAATGTTAAACTTCATTATAGTACAATTAGAAAAAGACTGAACAAGTGTGAATTGTTTGGAAGGCTGCCAGGAGAAATTGTCCTCTCTCTAAAAAGAACATGGCACCACGGCTTATGTTTGCAATGTTGCAACAAGTCACAAGATTTCTGGAACACTGTCCCTTGAGCAGACACAACCAAAGTGGAGGTGTCTGGCCATAATGCATAGTGCCATGTTTGGTGAAAACCAAACACAGAATATCAGCACAAACACCTCATACCAGCCGTCAAGCATGGTAGTGGAGGAGTGATGATTTGGGCTTGTTTTGCAGTCACAGTACCCGCAGTACTCAAAGACCCAGCAATCCCAAGAAACTACTGGTTACCATAATTTGATTTTGTGGCTTAAAGGATTTTCATAAGTTTTGAAGAAATTTCTACAGCACAAGCACATTTGGCATGTAACTCACGGAGAAAAATATTTTATCATTCCTTTACTGGGGGAGAACCATATGTTAGATGTCAAAGAGAAAATCTTTCAAGCCACTCGGCTTGAATCGGGAATATATAAACAGCATTTTAAATCCCAATCTCATATATTTTTTCTTTGCATGATTAAATATGTCTTTGACACTGATACTGACATGTGTAACTGCCTAGGTTTCTAGATATTATTTATGGCAATCTCTGAATGTTTTATTAGGTGTGAAACACATAGAAAAACATATAATGGACATTAAGACATTTATTCCTCAGTTTAGAAGTTCCGCCACTAACATCTGGATATATGCCACCTCGGCTATGTTGTTCTTAAGCAAAGCCCAGCCAACAGGACTCAGTGTTTCCTTGTGTGGTTAAACTAAATTTTATTCCTAAAGAATAGAGCACTGTTTTTCTGCTGCCCCAAACTGAAGCATTGCTATTAGCTTCCTAGAAACACTTCAAAATCTTTATTTACTTCAGACCACAAATTTTTGTCAGCAAGAGACTATTTTGAAGAAATCTCTATTTTCTCCCACAGTACAAAATTATAGTAAATTCCCTTCTATGGAATATCATTCACATTTGATAGCAGCTTACTATTCTTTCTTGGATTTGCATAGATTCTAGAATAAATGAATTTATAAAAACGTGACAGTTGTTTGCAGAATATTTCAATAACACTTATTAATTCTAACTGAAAGAGGAAATAAAATTGGTTACCCTCCAAAGATTGTTGAACTACAAATCCCAGAACACTTCACAAAAAAACCATCATCAGTTATTTGGAATTACAAATTCAATATCCCCACTATGCACGGTCATACTGTAAATTAACTAGTAATTTCAACTGTATTTTAGCTAGTAATTTCCTAAATGTAAATGTTAGGAAAATTGAAAGTATACTGGGCTGTGGAAGTCAAAGCAAGATTGGAAAACTAACAAAAAAAAAAAAAAGCAATCTCTGCTAATATTTCTACCAAATTGGTCCAATTTGCAAATCAGAACTCACAGATGATTCCAAACAACTTGCTACAAATTTGTGTTGGAGTAGCTCTCCACAGTATGGCACTGCTTATACAATAAAGAACTACATGAGTTTTCAAAATGAAATCTTTCTTCCAACTTTTGCATTACACAGATTCTTTCAACCTTATCATAAAAGTAACTGTGTAATGTGCCCAAAAGAAAAACGTGATAAGCCTATAACCTTCTGGAGTGAAGTGTTTTGAACAAAAATTTCACTATTCAGCCACAACACTACAAGATACATTTGAAAAATGTAAAGAAAAAAGAAAAAGAGAAGCATTTGAAGAAAATAATGTTTTGGCAACTATTATCTACAGGGATAACGGCATGCTTTGTGGTTGTGCGACAATAAGTAGCACAGTTTATACTCTCTGGATGAAAAAGAAAAAGGATTAAACTAACTCTCTTAGAAACTATTATTCCACAGTCAGTAAAGAAATTGAAGCTGAAAAGAGATGCAATACTTCAATAAGAAAACAGTGCCTCCAAAGCAGCCATAAGGTACTTATAGGAAAGAAAAAAAGGTTTTACAGTGGCCTTCAGTCCTTAGAACCTGATTATTAATAAAACTCTGGGGGGAATCGCAAACAAGCAGACCTAATCATATTTTTCCTAATCAGTTAGCTGGGGTGTGCAGGAAACACACCACTGTAATAATGGGGAATTTTAATTACCTGGGCATCAACTGGGAAACAAACTCTGCAGTGAGTGAAAAATTAAACAGGTTCCTGCCATGCCTGACAACTTTTCCATCTAAAAGATGGAGGACGGAACTAGAAGGTCAGCTATACTGGGCTTAATTCTTACTAATAGGGATGAAATGGTTGAGGGAGTGTAAACTGTAAGAACTTTGGGGGAGAAGGACCATGTCATACCAGAATTCACCATAATGCAGCCATAGGTAACTGAACAAAGTCAGACTGCTGTTTCAGATTTTAAGAGAGATAACTTCAACAAGCTGAGAGATTAGTAAGGTTTCCTTGGATGGAAATCCTAGAGGGAAAAAGAGTTCATGATGTTTGTGAAAAACTGAAAAACAAGATAATAAAGGCCCAAACAAAAGCAATACTACAGAGAAAGAAAAACAAGACGCTCCAAATGAAACCAGCATGGCTGTACAAAGAACCCTCTAATAAAGTCAAAGACTTAAGAACAACTATAAAAACTCTTGATCGGGATTCCCTGTGCACAGTCACTCATGCCCTCGTGACCTCTTGCCTTGATTACTGTAACGCTCTCTACATGGGGCTCCCCTTGAAGAGCACCCGGAGGCTCCAACTGGTCCAGAACGCAGCAGCACGGGTAGTGACGGGAGCAGCATGGTGCTCCCATGTAACACCGCTCCTGCGCGAGCTGCACTGGCTCCCAGTGGTCTTCCGGGTGCGCTTCAAGGTGTTGGTTATCACCTTTAAAGCGCTCCATGGCATAGGGCCTAGCTATCTCCGAGACCGCCTGCTGCCACCGACGACCTCCCATCGACCCGTGCGCTCCCACAGAGAGGGCCTCCTCGGGGTGCCATCAGCCAAACAATGCAGGCTGGTGACCCCCAGGGGGAGGGCCTTCTCTGTGGGGGCTCCCACCCTCTGGAATCAGTTGCCCCCTGAGATAAGGAGAATCCATGACCTCAGTGCCTTCCGCCGTGCCCTTAAAACCTTCCTTTTCCAACAAGCCGGGCTGGCCTAACTCTTTTTAAGTGTTTTTAATTGTTTTGTTTATTGTTTTAATTAATGGGGCCAAATTTATATATATATTTTTAACTGTATTTTAATATTTGTATTTGATGTTTTTATTTGGCTGTTCACCGCCCTGAGTCCTCAGGGAGAAGGGCGGTATACAAATTCAAAAATAAAATTAAAATAAATAAAATAAATAAAAAACTGAAACCAGGACACATAACTAGAATAGAATACCAAGCCCAAATATAAAAGGATGAAGTCAGTATGGCTAAGAGCTGATGTAGTTCCAATCTTCAAAAAGGGAAAAAATTGGATCCAGGAAACTACAGACTAATCAGCTTGACATCAATACTAGGGAAAAGGGAAATCCTGGAAAAGATAATGAAGCAGTGGACTTGAGAGCACCAGAAAATAAGCAAGGCGATTACTAGAAGCCAGCATGGTTTAGGTAAAAGCAGAACATGTCAAACAAACCTTACTGCCTGCTTTGATAAGGTGACTAATTAGTGGATTAAAGAGACACTTTGGATATAGTATACTTAGATTTCAGGCATTTGACAAAGTTGACAACAGCCTACTTCTTGGTAAGATAGAACAATGTGGAATAGATAATACCACCACAAGAAATATTTGCAGTTGGCTGACCAGCTGCACTCAACATGTGGTCTTCAACTACATCTATATGGAAGGAAGCATATGATCTAGATAAGGAGACTGAAGGGGCTCTCCTCAAATTTGCAGGTTGGGGGGAAATGGACTCAAGATTCAGAAGGGTCTTACAGATTTGAGCATTGGGGCATATTCAACAAGATGCAGCTCAGTGATGTGAAAAGTTAAGGTCATGCACTTAGGCAGGAAAAACCAAATGTTTAAGTAAGTACAGAATAGGCAGTACTTGGCTCAACAGTAGCACCTATGAGAGAGGTGGACCACCACTTAAGTATGAACCAGCAATGTATTGCAGCTGCCAAAAAAGCTTATGCAATCCCAGGCAATCCCATTAACACAAGAATAGCATCAAGTTCACAAGAAGTTATAGCATCATTCCAAGTAGTAAGATACTTGGAATATTGAATCCAGTTCCGTTCACCATACCAAAAGGATGCTGAGGCCTAGAAATAGTATATAGAAGAGCGACAAAGATACCGGGTCTGGAGGCTAAACCATATGATGAATGTCTAAGGAAATTAGGTATGTTTAGCCTACAAAGAGAACATTTTAGGGATGGCATGACAGTGTATTCCAATTCTTGAAGAACAGTTACAGGGAAGAGAAGAGGGGGTTGATTTATTCTCCATAGCACCCAAGACCAAGACAAGGATCAATGGGTGGAACCTCATAGGGAAATCCAACATAGAACTAAGCAGAAATTTCCTGAGAGTGAGAACAATTAGTCAATGGAATAGTTTGCCTCTCAGAGTTGTGAATGCTCCGTTGCTAGAGGTTTTTAAGACAAAATTGGAAAAACCATTTGTCTGGGATGGAATAAAGGCTCCTGCCTCGGGCAGGAGGTTGGACTAAAAGACTTCCAAGACCCTTCTAGCCCTATGATTCTATATTCCTCAGCCTTAAAGTTTTTGGAAGGAAACAATTCCTAAAGCAAGAATATATATATTCTTAGTTGGCTATAGGAAATAAGAAAGGCTTGCATCTATGAAGGGTTTGTTTGACAACTAGTATAATTGATAAACAGCACATCCCTGACAAAATATAGCTTCTGTCATAAAATTGCCAAGTAGCTCGTCTCAGCTATACATACTTTGAATATGATACAAAAGCTGGTGTTTTGGAGCTGGTAGTAACGTTTCTGTTATTTATTAAAATACCCTGACTTTTTAAGACTTTTTTACAGGTTGAAAAAAGGTGTCACTGCTTTAGGAGTAACATTACTAAAAGAAAAGGCTTTTTGTTTCTTAGGCTTGCATTTGAAAAAAAAACAGCAGAACTTCTGCATCACCATGGAACTAAAACACTTCTTCCAAATCAATTTTAAAGTGTGTACTTTAGTTCTAAGAAATAATTATATGTCTGGTCTTTGAGGACTGCTATAAGAAATACAAAGAGAAGAACTTTGAAAGCCTACATGTATTAGAGAAATAATGTTTCTATAATATATGCAATATTATATGTAGAATACTAAATTTAAAAAAAGAACTTATTAAAATAGAATTTAAAACATTGCATTAGTAGTTTCATTTTATTTTTCTAAAATTTGCTATAGTGCCTGCCCACAAGTTCCCCACAGCTGCACTAAATTGTTATATATATTTTTTTTATTTTTTAAGCAACTAGGCGATATAGTAAGAAAAGTAAAGGGGTAAATAATTGTCAAAGTAATAAGTCAATGTGAAACAGCCATTATTGTGAAAGCAACAATTTTCTTCTGATTACCAAACTAAGTTTTCTAAAATTATATATAAAGAATATCATTTGAAATTCTTTGTATATAATCTTCACAAAAAAACCAAACATGGTAACAAAGAGGATTTTTTGTAAATGCAGAGAAGCCATAATTTATGCCAAGAACATGCTGATCTGTTACAAAAACTTGTTCTGCAATGGGGCAAGAGGTGAATCTTTACAAGTCTTTTTCCATGGCTCTGAATGAACAGGAAATAAATATAAAGTACCCATTAGTTTGCAATGGAATAAGAAAAGCAAAGGATTTTTTTATTCCATTGAATAAGGAAGAAAAAAGCCATCAACGTTCTGTGGGTCAGCTTTTATATATGGCTGAAAAGTTTTATTTTGGTTTTTTGTCTACCAAAATACTTCAAAAACCAAAACTTGAAAAGGCAATCTAGCACAGAATAAAAAGGGCTTGGTTTTTAAAGTTACTAGTAATATTTGTTTTCACTTCTAATACTCACTTTTCACTTAGTACTCCCATCTCTGCCCTAGATTTATTAAGCGACATTGGTCAAGAGTACACTGAAACACTTTTCAGCTCACACAAAGATGATAAAAAAGATCAGGTATGTTTATCAACATAAAACTAGCAGAAAACTATACTTCCAAATAAATCCAGCAGAAATACAAATACAGCTTTTCTTCCACTGAAGACACAATGGATTTACACAACAGAACTACCTGTGTACAGATCACTAATTCTGCAGATCACTGAAATACGAGACTACCTTACATTAAGATTAAATAATGTAGACTTCAGGGATGATTTTAAAAAGACACTGTGCAGGCAATAAAGCATAGTCAAAGCTCTCATTAAGTCATAACAAAATGCTACAAATGATTGTAATAACAATTTGTGTGAATGTTCAAAGTCTGCAACAATCATTGAAGTATAAAGAGAGTTTAAGAAGGTAGTGCTGTCATATACCACCCTGAAATAAAAATGATTGCTTAGACAATAGAAATGGCATTGCTCCATTCTTATTAACTGAAAGACAGTCAGTACTCATTTTACATTATTTTCCAAAATTTAAGAAATGCGGCCCACTTCAGACCTGACCTTTAGATCAATAAAATGAAAGGTGTGACTGGCTGTCTAAAAAGGAGTGATTGTGAAACTTTTCCAGATATGTTCACTGTAATATTTTTGTTCATGCTGGCGTATATTAAATCAATCCAATCTAAAATCTACGCTTCATATGCTCTACACTACATTTTGAAAATTTTAATCCCACTGCAGAAACCAGATATACTAGACAATTCAATTCAATTCATACCATACATTCTTAGTGTGAGAATTATGTTATTTTGCAGACTAATTAAATCTGAAGAGATATGCAAATAATAGAAGGTTAGGCAGTCTTCCGTATAGAATCCTATTTAATAAGGACAATGAAAGTCAAAACTGATTATAGCTACACTCTCTTTCTGATATTCTTCATCTCTCTGCAAATGTGGAAAAATTAAATAAATTTCCCAGAAGTTGAATTTATCATAAGTAAAAGCCTTCAGAAACTAGTATGAGGATCATATGTGATTTAAGGCTGCAGTCTACCCATCCCAAAATAACAGAAGGCAGATTCTGAATAAAATTATAGTTAAAAAGCAGAACTTTTTCATCTCCCTTATTTAAAACATGGGCATGAATTCTGCCTTATAACTCAGCTAGACAATTCCAATATGAGATAGAATATGGGATAAGAAGATTTAATATACTTCCAGGAGCCTCAGACCAGATTTCTCTATAGATATCTTTTTATCAAAACATGTCACAATAGGTTTTCCAATTTCACATGTTTTTAAGGATCTTCATTTTTAAGGAGCAAGAGGAAATGTTTATATAAAATGTATTAAATACATGGAGTAGATATTAGATAAATTGCCTACTTTCATGCTTTAGATCTTTTCCTTTGATTATGAAGTATACTATAACAGATAAAAACAGCAAATTTATTTCAGTTATTTCAATCACATTGGAACTATTTTACTGCTAGCATATTTCTTGCAAATGGCCAATAGGAATAAATTGTCCCAAATCTGGAAATATTAACTTGATAATATTAAAGAATTGAAAAATTGTAATTTTTTGATGTGACAAAACTATTATTATCAAAATGACATAGAAATAGAATTTCTCTTTCTATTTTTTAAATTTTTGCTTTGTTTTATCTAAAACTAAAACTAGACTCAGATAGCTACAAAGGCCTATAAAGTTTTCCAGTATCAATATTTGAAGATTTTGCTGAAGTTTAGAAAAAAAAATATCAATTTCTCTTAAGGTCATTGCCTGAGGAAAATAGTATTTGGTTTAAAATATCCAATTTTGTTTCATATAAACAGATCTGTCAGCAGAGATGTAAATAACTTAATAGTCACTGCTTGCAAAGGACCAGAAAGCTTTTGTGCTTTTTGTTGTAAAGACACCAAGAGAGCTTAAGTCCACAAACAAATCTTTACAGAACGGATCTGCCTATTTGGGCCACCCAAGAAAGTAAGCAGATCTACAACATACATATTTCAACTTAGCTAGAAATTTAAGACTGAAAAACAGAAATGGGTGACAAGGTGCAGTAGTTCGTTCCAGATAGAGTTAGCCGGCATCCTATGTTCAGCTGAAACCGTTATAAACAAACCTCAGAAATATGTTCTGGTAGCTCTGCCACTTTGGCAGTGAAGTCAGGAAGTGTGTCTGAACTAAGTCTTAGTGTTCACTAAATCATGCTTACTTCAAAACACATACATGTATGTTGAACATTCAGAATCCCATTGTTGTAAACTCTTTTAGTTGAAGGAAAAATGGACGTTGCTTACCTGAACGTCCCTTCTGAGCACACTGCTGGAGAATCCAAGAGCGTGGGTATTTCCCTCAGTTAGGTTGATATACTGAGTGCCTGTATCTTTAAGAATTCGTTGACTCCGCCTTCAGGGCCTGGCTGAGGCTCAGTTTCTTTCACGAAGGAGGCAAAAAAACAAGGTCCAAGAGCCAACTGGAACTCCGGAGCAGAAGCCAGCCAGGGAGGGTTTGGATTCTCCAGCAGCGCGCTCAGAAGGGACGTTCAGGTAAGCAACGTCCATTCTCTTCTGCTTGGAGAATCCAAGAGCGTGGAATATACCCAAGCAAGTGTCAAGTAGGGCGGGAGGCTGAATGCTCCCGGGTGGCTGGATCAGAGATGACAGCTTGTAAAACACGCAGTCCAAAGGACGCCTCAGCCGGGGCGAAGGAGTCAACCTTGTAGTGGCGGATGAAAGGTGTAAGAGATGTCCAGGTTGCCTCACGGCAAATGTCCAGAACGGACAACTGGGTGGCCCAAGCGGCTGTCGTGGAGGCGCTCCTTGTCGAGTGTGGTAGAATATGCCCAGGCGGTGATCTGTTCTTACGTGTGTACGCCTTCGCAATACATGCCTTGAGCCAGCGGCCAATCGTGGACGAAGACACTTTACACCCCATCGATGCCGGCAAGAAGGAGACAAAAATGCCTCAGATTTGCAAAAAGGCGCAGTGCGCTTGATGTAGTGGCAGTGCGCACAACGGACATCTAGGGTGTGCCATCGAGCTTCAAGCCGATGCCGGGGTGCAGGACAAAATCAGGCAGGACAAGCTCTTGAGAATGATGGTAGAGCGAGTTTATCTTCGGTAAGAAGGAAGGGTCCATCCGGAGGATCACCCTGTTAGTGTGGAATATGCAGAGGTCGGGATGGACCGAAAGTGCTGCAAGCTCAGATACTCTCCAGGCAGAGGTAATTGCCATGAGGAAGGCCACTTTCAAGGTAAGAAGGCGTAGGCTGGTGGAGGATAAAGGTTCGAAGGGTGGGGTCATCAGAACCTGGAGAACCAGGGGAAGATCCCATGTCAGGTATCGGTGGATGACAGGGGGACGGAGATTAGTAGCTCCCCGAAGAAAGGTCCGAATCCTCGCGTCCTGCGCCAGGGGCAGAGCCGATGCAGCCAGTAAGACAGTGTGGAGAGCAGCCACCTGGCGGCGGAGAGTATTTGGTGCGAGGCCCTTGTCAAACCCGTCCTGGAGAAATTCAAGGAGATCGGGGACAGACGCAACAGCTGGGTCGATGTCGTGCGTGGAGCACCAGCGGCGGAATGCCCTCCAAGTGGCATCGTAGTAGAGGCGCGACGGGAGGCTTGCATGGTGGTGATAACCCGCCCTGACAGGTTGTCCCTCCTTAGGAGGACCTTCTCAAATGCCAGACGGTCAGCTGGAGCCACTGAGGCTCCGGGTGGCGAATGACTTCCTGGCAGAGAGAGATCCGGTCCTGGGGGATTCTCCAGGGCCAGAAGATTGACAAGTCCAGTAGGTCCGCATACCATGGTCGACAAGGCCAGTGTGGGGCGACCAGGAGAACCTCCATGCCCTCCAACAGGATCTTGTGCACCACCTTGGGGATGAGCGGGAGGGGAGGGAAGGCATATAACAGGCCCGGAGGCCAGGGACATCGGAGAGCGTCCGTTCCCTCTGACGTCGGGCAGGGGAACCGGGAGAAAAAACGGGGAAGTTAAGTATTGCGGGGGCTCGCAAACAAGTCCACAAGCAGGGTCCTGAAACTGGTCGACAGCTCCCGAAAAAGCGCAGTGTGTAAGTGCCATTCTGCGCGGTCGATCTGAGACCGGCTCAGCCAGTCTGCCTGGATGTTGTCCGACCCGGATATGTGTTGCGCTGTAATAGAAAGAACATGTTCCTCCGCCCAAGAAAGAAGAGACATGGCCTCGTCCAGAAGTGATTTGGAGCAAGTGCCGCCCTCCCGATTGACATGTGCCTGTGCCGCCCTCCCGATTGACATGTGCCTTGGCCGTGGTGTTGTCTGTTAAGATAAGCACATGCTGCCCCTCCAGGTTGGCCTGAAAGTGCCGGAGAGCCAGGTGAACTGCTCGCAGCTCCAACCAATTTATATCGTGCTGGAGGTCCCTCAGCGACCAGCGACCCTGCGCTACCTTGGTAGAGAGATGGGCACCCCATCCCACAAGGCTTGCGTCCGTTGTTACCGTCACCCGCTGCGGTTCATGTAAAAAACATCCCTTTGTCACGGCCGTGCGCCTGGTTGAAGCGGCGTTCTAAGGCATCATGCCACCATTTAGCGGCCTTGTCCTCGGCTGAGGAAGGCTTGTGGAAGTTGAGGGCTTTGCAGCGCTGGAAGCCTGCTTGGAACGCTTCTTGGCCTTCTTGCGAGAGGAGCGCTCAGGCTGTTGGGCCTTGGAAGGGCTGTGGGCCTGCTCTAGATCCGAGGAGAGGTCGGAATCACCCATGTAGAGGGGATATAGAAGTTGGAGGGTTTTTTGGGGGGAGGTGAGCAAGCAACCCCTATACAGATACCCCCAACACAAGCAACTCTGAGGTGTTGATTGAAAAAATCCCCTGAAAGGGCTGACGAGAAAAAGCGGCAAGGGCCAGACCTAAGATGGCGGCTGTAGACAAAATGGTGGTCAGACCCGATACGGCTACGAAGCGGGTAGCTCTATCGAGGGAGTCCCCAATTTAGTGGCTGAAATCGGCGGCGGCTAAGGCACAAGAGCCCACGGGATCCACGGGATCCGAATTGCAATTACCGGCTCTCCCAAGCGAAGGCGCCATGGCGCGCGAGGGGGAATCTGTCAGCCCTGCACAGCTGGCTGAAGATGGAGTCTCCAAAATGGCGCGAAGCCCAGCTGTAACGCGCGAAGTGGCTAGAATTGAAATGAGGCCCTCTCTCCGGACTCCACAGGCGACGATGAGTTCCGGGAATGGCGCGAGCCAAGAATTGGCTCAAAGCACCGCCGCCAGCCAGCTGATGCCCCTAAGCGCGCAAACAGTCAACAGTGTTCCAAGCGCTGTGGGCAAGTATCCTCTGTGCGGGGTATGCCACGGAGCACTGGGCAGGGACCCCGAAGCCGCCCAGTGGGAATGAAGGCTGAGGATGGCAGCGGTTTTGTCGGCAAGCCGGGCAACCGGTATGCTCACTAGCGGCTCAGGATAACGCTCACAGAGATGCGATGGAAAGGCAGAGCTCTGCGGCTGTCAATCGAAGAATACGAGCGAAGGCAGGCGGCCTGGAGCCCCAGGCCGACACCGCCCCGTCGGCAGCCGAGTAGGCGATCACAGAAAGCTGAAGGCTCGCAGAGATGCCGATGGCAAGACAGAGCTCTGTGGCTGTCAATCGAAGAATACGAGCGAAGGCAGGCGGCCTGGAGCCCCAGGCCCGACACCGCCCCGCCAGCAGCCGAGTGGGCGATCACAGGGCTGCAATGGCAATGAGTAGAGGAGCAACAGAAGGGGAGTCAGAAGCAAAAAACAAATTCCAAAGGATAAATGTCAAAGTCCAGAGAAACTGGAGCAAGCGAAAAAGCACTCTATCAAGCCTGACTGAGTGAAAGGAACTGAGCCTCAGCCAGGCCCTGAAGGCAGAGTCAACAAATTCTTAAAGATACAGGCACTCAGATTCTCCAAGCAGCGCGCTAGAGAATGGCTTCATATTCTTCATTCTCATGATCTGCTAAAATTATATCAGTTACTACTCTGAAAAGCTGAGGAATCAGCTCTCAACAAATGAAATAGCAAATGAGTGGAAAACTCTTAAAAATATCACTGGTTACAGCAAACCTGTACTGAAGGGATTCAACAACTGGCAAATAACCTGAATGTGTTTTACTGTAGATTTGAGAGGAAACCACTGCCAACTATTGCCACCATCTCCATCACAGATACACCAACAATATCCAAACCTCCTACAATTCCTTCTTTCTTCAAACGTGCTACTATCATCCAAGTGCTGAAGAAACCCTACATCAAGGAGCTGAACGACTACAGATAGGTTGCTCTGAAATCCGTAGTTGTGAAAACCTTTGAAAGGTTAGTGCTGGCCCACCTGAAAACCATCACAGATTCGCTGTTAGACCTCTGATGCCTGATAGCATTACCGAGCAAATGATGGTTAATATGGCTCTGCATGCACCCTACAACATCTTGAATCTCCTAGGACTTATGAAAGGCTCCTTTTTGTAGATTTCAGCTCAACATTCAATACCATCATTCCAGATATTCTTCTAAGTAAACTGATTCAGCTAGCCATGCCTAACCACACTTGTAAGTGGATCATAAGCTTCCTAACAGACAGGAAGCAGCAGGTGGAGCTAGGCAAAATCACACTGGACCCCCGGGTTGTGTGCTCTCTCCACTTCTTTTCTTTCTCTATATACCAATAATTGCATCTCAAAGGATCCCTCTGTTAAAGTACTTAAGTTTGCAGATGATACAACAGTGATTGGTCTCATTCGAGACAACGATGAATCTGCATACAGACGGGTGGTTGAACAACTAGCCTTGTGGTGCAATCAGAACAAGCTTGAACTTAATACACTCAAAACCATAGAAATTGTGGTAGATTTTAGGAGAAACTCTCCTATACTACCACCGCTTACAATACTAGACAACATAGTATCAATGTAGCAGAGGTGGATTCTAAATTTTTTTACTACCAGTTCTGTGGGCGTGGCTTATTTTGTGGGCGTGGCTTGATGGTCATGTGACAATTATTTAGGATTTAGCAGAGGTACTGGTCTACCAGGCTTTTAACTGCTTGCATAGCTGTACCGATCTACCCATTTATTTTTTGCAGGCACTGGTCTACCGATTTATTTTTGCAGGCACTGATCTACCCATTTATTTTTGCAGGCACTGATCTACTCATGTATTTTTGCAGGCACCGGTCTACTCATTCATTTTCTTTTAACAGTGATCAGCTGTAGGGCGGCCCTTTGAAGCCCTGCGGCAAGAGTTTAAACAATTTTTTTCCCTCTAGCTATCAACTGGGACTCAGGAGGCAGCAATAGATTGGGGGTGGGGCCAAATAAAAGATAAGAATAATGCAGGGGGGGCGGGGGGACAGAACCTGTTCAGTAACGTCATATCGTCACCGCTACCGGCTTGGGAGAACCGGGCCGAACCGGGAGGAACCCACCACTGCAATGTAGAGATCTTCACGTTTCTAGGTTCTATCATATCTCAAGACTTAAAATGGACACCTAACTTCAAAAATGTTATCAAAAAAGCACAACAAAGAATGTTCTTTCTGTGCCAACTCGGAAAGCTCAGACTGCCCAAAGAGCTGCTGATACAATTCTACAAAGGAATTATTGAATCTCTCTTTTGCATTTCTATAACTGTCTGGTTTGACACTGCAACCACACAAGACAGACACAGATTTCAACAGATAGTTAGAATTGCAGAAAAATCTTTTTTAGTATCCTAGTATGATTTATGTTGATTGCTTATTTAATATTCTATGAATATCACCAAAAGTTGTATCTTATGCTTTATGATGTATTTTATGATTATTATGATCATGATTTATCACGTTGCTTGTATCATGTACACTGATAGTGCCCTTTTTTCTTTTCTATTGCTGGTCAGAACTTCTCTGGAAGACAGGTATCAGATAATAATTCATGAATTCCATGAATCATTGTAGGAGTTTCAACATTACAGTTTTATGTGTCTGCATCATTGTAAATTTATTACAATGTTATCACAACAAATCATGCAACCTCTGATATACCCACAGAAATATTAATTTATTACTGCTCATTTATAGTTAAATTTATCTGATTACACTCCAGCCTTGTGAAGCTTGCCAAGGTACGTTAATCCTAAATTTTAAGAAATGATTTATAAATTGCAGTTACCATTGAACCGAATATATTTTTATTACTTTGATATCCAGTCTTCAGGAAATGAGCCTTACTTCTATTATTTTCTGAAATGATATGAACATTTAAAAAAATTACATGCCTGATAGCATTTCTAACTTCAACATTCATTCTTGTTAATGATTTTCTCCAGAAACAGATACTCATAATATTTTTTCTTTCAAAAATATTTTAAAAAACAGATCTTAAAATGTTCAAACAACTATAACTTAACTTCCTCTTACGTATTAACACATGCAATCCCACAGCAAGTGTGAGTACTTTAGTACAGATTTACCATAAATCTGAGCCAGTACACCCAATGTTCTCAGTATCAGCATTCCCTCATTCCCATCATTATTCATTCAAGGAAAATTGTAAATAAAAGGACTGTAAAAAAGGACAACCATTACATCTGAAATATTCCCAAGGATTTATTTGCCTGCTTGGAGGTCATGACCTTTAGTCAAATTAATGAGGGGGGATTGATGAATTAGTTTCTTCCATGACTCAGACTCCATTTACTTTACAGGTTGTCCTGCTAAGTCAAGGCCCACAGCCATATGTATTGATCAATAAATGACAAGAAATAATTTAAGAATGCAGTGTCAATTAATATCTTTAAGGGTATTTACCTATACCTTACAGACTCAGTCTCAGTCTTGTTGGAAACAAGAAGGCATTTATTCTACTAACAAATATCTAAACTCAAAGTAGACATGAAATCTGAATCTCTGGTATAATCCAATGGGAGTTACTGCTACACAATTCATATTTAGATCAAAGGGGAAAAGGTAGTGAAGAAAAACAAACTCATATTCACAAATGAAATCCGGGAAAATGCATAATTAGGAACATTAGATATAAAATCAATTAATAGATTAAATTCTAGTATTTAAAATCTGGGTGACTCATTTAAACACCTTGTGAATAACAGATATTCTGATCTCAATCTCTATCTCAAATCTGATAGTCATGGACTATCAATAGTAAGAATTATTATTCTCTAAAGAATTTTTTTTTTAAATACTTATCTTCTTGTAATCTCTATTTAAAATCATGTTCTATTTCACTACCAATTCAATTAACTTTTCAAAAGAACCTGATCATTCCATTGAAATATAATCTCCTATTTCAATCCTCTGTTTCTTATTCAGAAAACATTGTGCCATGAAAATATCCTGTGCCTCTAAAACAAATTATATACATATTATTTTCAGAATGCTGTCTATTCTGCAAATCTTTTAACAATAAATAGTTTATTTCAAAAATAGCAATCAAGCAAACAAGAATGTTGATATATTATGTATATCTTAAAGTATCTGACTAAAAACAGAATTACAATTTTTGCTAAATTCTAAAACAAATATGTACTGATTTTAACTCAAAGTAAACTGAGACATCAGATTTCAATAAAACTAGGTTTGTTTGATATATATGGGAGATATTTACTACTTGTACTTTATTTAATTCCCTCTAAAGATCTTTTGCAAAAAATATATGAAAAAAATTAAATTTGACTCTAAAAAGAATATTTTTTTTCTTTTAAGTAATCATTACTATTCTGTATTTAGCGTGAATACCAGCCTAGCACACAGCTCTGCTAAATACTGTTGCAAGCATTTTCTTTCACATTTATTTCAGCAGATCTCCTAAAAGTAATATATATGCTGACTCTTTATACCAGGCTTGTCAAACCTGTAGCCCATGGGCTGCATGGAGCCCTGTACAGCTAGTAATATGGCCCCACAAGATCATAAACTTTTAACATTATACTGGAATGTATATATATTAACTATATTACTTGTCCCAACTTCTGCCAACCTAGCAGTTTGAAAGCACGTAAAAAATGCAAGTAGGAAAATAGGAACCACCTTTGGTGGGAAGGTAACAGTGTTCCGTGCGCCTTTGGCATTTATTCATGCCAGCCACATGACCATGGTGACATCTTCGGACAGCATTGGCTCTTCGGCTTTGAAACAGAGATGAGCACCACCCCCTAGAGTCGGGAACAACTAGCACATATGTGCAAGGGGAATCTTTACCTTTACTTTATATTTTATATGCAGCCCAAGACAATTTCTCTTCACTCAATAATAGACCAGGCAAGCTTAAATATTGGACACCCAAGCTTTACACCAATTTCTCCCTGAAACAATTTATGCCACTTTCCAATATAGCACAGTGATCAAATCAAGGAAAGGGAGAAGGAAGGAACAGAAAAGGGAGAAAAACCACATAGATGTTGGATATGAGATGGGAGGCAAGTAAATTTTATAAATAAATAAATTATAAATAAAAATAGATTACTCAGAAATCAAATAAAATGAAGGATTTGGGCTGGAGTAGAAAAAAAATATCCTACTTACTTCTGGCCTGAATTTGTACAAATATTTATACTGAAGTTGAATTTTTCAAACCAAACAGCAAAATGAAATGTTATTGCAAAGCCTCATGCTTGAGTAAATTACTGGGGCCACGCATCTTAGAAACCCAATAAAAAGCATTGGTATGCAAATCAGTGATTGACTGATTAAGTGCCATCAATTTAGCAACCACATGCAAATCAAGACAGGTCATTTTTCCATGACTGTCACTGAGTCCCATAGAAGAGAATAAAGGTTATAATCTCATAAGGAAGTTAAACTGTTTCATCTTGTTTTTCAAGTCATAACTTTACTATAGTCAGAATTATAAAAAGAAACTGGGTTTTTTTGCCAGTATTTTCATTGATCATCATGATCAGAGTGTGTAACACTACCATAACCACCATCATATCTGCTTGCTCTCTTATTCTGTATTTACAAAACTAGAACTACTTGTTTTTACTTTGGAGAACTCCTCTGAATTAAGGTTTCCAGAAAGCAATGGCTGCCTGCCTGTGATGCTGCCTTTCTTTAACCGTACATATTTATTCATGATACAATACAGGTTTTACCACCTGTCTGCTTCATTCTAAGCAAATAACCATGACTGTATCAGTAGCACTTACAAAGAGTTTGGAGAATAAAGGACTGTTGATAGAGTTCATTCAATAGGCATGACGTTAACTTTCAACAAAATGATGGCCAAGAATGAATTGTGAATTCCTTGACTAGATTAAAAGCCTTTAATTACACAATTATTACTTGTTCGGACAAGTCTTCCATACAACTTCTGTCATCACCCAACAATCATTTGTGCCCACCTGAATATTGAGATGCCCTGGTTTGTAACAAGAAGAGAGTGTCTTCTTTGTCTGCTGTAAGGCTTTTAACTTCTAGGTCAGATGAAATGCATGGGTCTCTCCAAATCACTAGCTCTTCCTCATCAATCACTTTTCTGCACGTGCCTTACTTTTTTTGAAAATGAAAATAAATAGAAGGACTGCCTGCAAACATTAACAAGAATAAAGTATAAACTTGCCATTTAATTTTATCTGGGAGGAGGGGATGAGGAGCAGACATTTGAATAATTTACAGGTTCCCTGCCTTCCCTTGATTGTTTAATCAGCATTATCTCATCCAATAATACATGTCTGCAACACTTATGAAATAAAGTGTTAACTGAATGTCTTATCTATTGCCAGATTTTTAAATCATTACTGTAAGTAACTATGTTGCTGTCATGCCACTATATAGTACAGGTTGGCCTTGCTTACCAACTGTTTTGTTTAGTGATTGTTCAAGTTAGGACAGTTAAAAAAGTTTTGCAACTAGTTCTCAATTTTACAGCCATCACAACATCCCGGATACTTCACAACCAATGCACATTTAACCACTGCAGTGTCCAGAAGTCACATGATTGCCATTTGCTAGTTCAGAACAGCCTTCCAACAAGCAGACTTGATGGAGGACTAGAAAGTGAAGTTGCAAGTTGCAGTCATGTGTTGAAAGCAGAAGTAATGCATAGTCAAGGTGATTTTTTGCTTAGTGACCACTGCATTTACCACCTTAGTTACCAATCTCAAATATGGTCGGTAAGCAAGGAGTACCTGCATTTATATCACTTTCTCAGTAAGAATATTTTAGAAATATTCAGTTTTGTATTATTTATAAAATCTGAGGTCACCCAGACTTCACAACAGGAATGTATTTCATTGTATAATAATAAAAATTATATAAAAATAATCTATAATTAAGGGGTTTGGGCTGATAGTGATTGAGTGACCTAAAGATACCCAGTCGTGTTCTGTGTCTAAAAAAGGACTAAAAACATGGTCACCAACTTTCTAATCCAGCACAAAACTTAACTTAGTTTAACTAAATCTAAATTAATTTAGATTTAATAAGTTAGAAACTTCCAAGCCAAGAACAAGCAAATCATTAATCATAACTACATAGGATTTACATTTCTAGGTTATTTACAGTCAAATTCACTGCAATATATCCTATCGTTCTCTCACAAGCTAATCAGAAAAAATATTTTAAAACACCCGATAGTGTCTAATCAAGTGTCCAATTTGAAACTCAAAACAAAATAACTTCTTATCATGAAGAGGAAAGCAGACACAGTAGCAAGATATTGTTACTGGAAGAGACTTCAAAGACTTTAGTAATGTGGCCCAAGGAAGCATTAACATCTTCTGTAGCTGTGAGAATATGTAAATATTTTTGCTTATTATCACATGTCTTGATAGGAGAGCTGAGAATGGATAAAAATACTGAAGAGTTAATAGGCCAGATTCCTAGCCTGGGGAAAGGGGGTAGCAGGGAGCTTTCCATTTTGTAATGCATTTTTCTATTTAAAAAAATCAAGCACCAAAAATAGGCCCAACTTTTTATAAATTTCCATAGATCCCTTAGAACCCACAGAAAATATGCTGATTATTTACCAAACCATTATACTATTCTCCACCTGCTGTGCTAGTAGTTTTAATATTAGGGTTCTTTTATTCATTTCTTTTCTATTTTATTTAAATTTTTCTAGAACACATTATTGATTTGATTTATGAATGATGATTACATTCAAATAATTCTAATGTTTAGAAATAAGCATTTTGTCTTCAGTTCACAAATGAAACAGGTAATGCAAAATTAGTTCAGGTATATAGCAGTTCATAGTAAGTTTAACACATTTCCAAACACTAAGCAGGATCACATTCATTCAGAAGAAGTAAACTAAGAAATATCAAGTTATAGGTTAGATTAGGAATTTGGAAGAATATTCCAGCACTCCCATGCATGCATCCACAAAGATATCAAGTATTGAGCTCAGAGATTCTACAACATCTAACAAAGGATAATTTAAAATTGAGAATATGTTTCTCTCTCTCTCTCTCTCTCTCTCCCCTCCCCCCTCCCTCCCTCCCTATCTTTCTTTCTCATCTGCTGGTTTTAAAACAATGCTAATGTAGGCCTTATTAACATGTGCAATGTTTTCTATGTCAGGCTATAGCTTTTTGGATCATATCCCATACATTAATTTCTGTACGCAGAAAAACTATGGGCAGATAATCTATCCCATGAACACCTTAAAATGACTGATTCCCAGAGTACTCTGAGCATTAAATGTGGTTTGTTTAGTTTAGTTTAATATTCTGTGTGAACCAAACCATTATAACTTGAAACCTAAGTTTGTGGTGATCATGATTAAATAAACTATTACATAGCATGGTATGAAGCCAATCTTTACATACTTTTGACAATTCTAAATTCTAAATTCTAAACTAAGTGATAGAACGTAGGTCAATAATTCAATACATTTCACTTTTTTGTGTAATCAAAATATAAAATCCAATTTCATTAAGAAAATGCTACTTATTAAAAATGCCAAGCAGTATTATTACAGCAACTAAGGCAGAACTTGGACAGCTCAAGTGTTGTTCTAAAATGTATGCTACATCTTAGCATACTTAGCTAATAACATACTCATATGCTAATATACTTCAATACTTAGTTTATTAAACTAGAGTATACTGTGTTCATTTCCTGCTACAGAAGTAGCAGCTTTGTAAGTCAATGGAAAATAGTATAAATCACGCTGCTCAGGAAAACAAGTCAGCTGGGGAAAAAGATCTATTTTTATTAATGGGGGAGGATACTTTTTCCTCAGTATTACTGGCATTATGAGTAACAAGCCCCCACATTTTAACAACAAAAGTAAATGATTACTATTAATTTATATAAGAGAATATAAAGCAGGTGCTGCTTTCTCCCCCAAATTAAACCATATAATTATTGCCTTTAGGCCAAAGGTTTTCAGTCAATGCCAATCAGTTGAGCTTTTCAATGACTACGTTTTCAAAGACTTTCACTATAAACAAATGACAATTATTCCCTATTGTTTAGTCTATGCAGATTGGTTCAACTGCAGCTACATGCTCAACCAATTTACACTGTTATGAGATGGCAGTAAACCAGTTGCAAGATCCTTAATGATTAAGATGGTAATCTAGAGCCAAGCACATGCTTTATGGATACTGCAAATATAAAACTCAAGTTTGTCACAAATCCTGCCATGAACCCCACGTACTTTCAGAATTATGTTGGGCCAATTTTTGTAGTTTATTAACCACTGAAAGTATAACGATACAAAGGCAGACAAATATGACACTAAACTGCAAACCTAGGTCTTTTGGTTCAAAGTTTGTTGCACTTGCCTCTAAAGGAGGCAAAAACATACTTTAAAAAGTTTGTTTTCAGTGATTTACTATGCTGCCCGAGGGTGGGTTTGTTCTTCTGTATCTAAACTTTCATCAGTGAAATTAATAATGAATGTAAATCATAATCAACGACTCTAGGTCAACCAAAAATAGATTTATAATCTTTTATAATGATCTAAAATATCTACTATTTCAGTAAATTATCCATTGACTTTTCCCAAATATTTTTTTTACGTTGGCTAGACATGAGCAGGATATATGTAGATAACAGCCTATATTTATTTGTTTGTTTATCAAATTAATATGGCTACCCATCTCACTCAAGATGACTCTGAATGTCATGCAATAAAAACAATTTACAAATATTATTAAAACAATTGAATTAGTTGTTAACATCTGCCAGCATATGCTTAGATAATACTGATTTATATCTAAGCTTGCGTTTATTTGTAAAATTAAAAGTTCAATTTAGAATTATTTCTTTAATAGTCTTTGCTGATGGAACACACACTCACTTTTCTTATGATGGGATTTTTTTTAAAAAAAGACAAAATTGACTTCAGGTAGGGAGCAGACTACTACAGAAGCCTCTTGCCATAAAATCAATACAAAAATGTTTACCGTATTTTTCGGTGTATAAGACGCACCTTAATTTTGAGGGAGGAAAACAAGGAAAAAAGTATTTTACCTCTGCCTACCAGCATTTAAGGTGGCGCCACCCTCCTCTTCCTCCTGCAAGCGAGAGGTGCGGGGAGTACTCGCTTTCCCCCAAAGAGACCCCTAGCATGTTCTGGGGGGAGGGACAGAGCACAGCCTGAGGAACAACCCTCCCTCTTCGGGACAGTGTGTGTGTGGGGGGAAATCTGCCCAACAGCTTTGGGGAACAAGACGAGTGCCACGATTTGCAGCTGGTCACCCCTCTGGCCGTGCTGACTTCACTCCCCAGCAATGTGAGGAGCCGCCGCCGCTGCCTAACCCTCTCTGCGCCGAGGAGCCAAGCCAAGCTGAATCGGAGCCCCTAAAGGAAAACGTTCCTCCTTTCCAGCCATCGCTGCCCGGATTCTGCCGCCCGAACCCGCGATCCTCTTCCCGATTCCAAGCATGGGGTGTGTGCAGAGACAAAAAAAAGTGCACCATGTTTCAGGCGGCGGATCTGGCCAGAAGGAAAGAGAAGAGTCTGCTGAGAAGAAGGAGGGGGGGGCGCGGCTCTGCAATGTGCAGAAAAACACTTTCAGGCGGCAGCGCTACAATCTCCTCCCCGAATCCAAAGCACTTCCCAGTTCCCCGCTGCACATTGCAGGGGAACTGGCCACCACATGAAGCGCGACTCTTGAGGTTTGCATTTTGGAATCCGGGCAGCGATGGCTGGAAAGGAGGAACGTTTCCCTTTAGGGGCTCCCATTCAGCTCGGCTTGGCTCCTGGGCGCAGAGAGGGTTAGGCAGCGCGGCTCCTCACATTGCTGGGGAGTGAAGTCAGCGCGGCCAGATGGGTGACCAGCGCAAATCTTGGCATCCGCCTTGTTCCCCAAAGCTACTGGGCAGTTTCCCCCGCCACACTGTCCCGAAGAGGGAGGGTTGTTCCTCAGGCTGTGCCCCGACCCAGATCCCTGCCGCCTGGAACTGGCCGAAAATGGCCGAAGGGTGGGGGCCAGCGGGTGGGCAGGGCTACATTCGGCGTATAAGACGCACCAGATTTTCACCCCCTTTTGGGGGGTAAAAAGGTGCGTTTTATACACCGAAAAATACGGTACCATTCATGAAATTTCAATCTGAAATTTGAACTTTACTTGAGAATAAATATAATTAAGAAAATAAGATGACAACTCAAATTATTTTGATAATTTCAGAATCTCAGCTGCAAAAGCGAATTATCCAACTGTTATCAACTAGGAGAAAAATAAAAGACCTCTGAAAATACTAAAAATATTCAGAGAAATCAGTGAATAACTAAATGAAAATATTAATTGCCTGCCTTTGTTATGAAACTAAGCAGCTGCCCCAGGCTCCCTTTTCCAATTCTTTTTTCACGAATAGAGGTAACTGCTTCTGTAGTTTTTCAATATACTTTACCTACGTATTCTATTGTTATAGTACACAAGAAGGGATTAGGATACTTTGCTGTGATTAAAAGAGCATCAATGCATCTCTTTTTCTCTGGCTACAGAATGTCTGCTCATTTGTTCACACTGATTAACTATCCACCTATCCACTGTGAAAAGACAGGTAAACAGCTTGTGGCTCTGAGCTTCTTCCTATGGCTCATGAAACTCTATTCAATTGCAACTGCCAAAAATTGGTGGTGTGATTTCCCATCATTCCAGGAGAGAAAGCGTACACAAATTGTAGCTAAGTCTAAAAATAATATCGCTTGAAAAAAACAGAAAGAACTAAAAAAAAAAAAAAAGTAAAATTCCATCCTTATCCATATGACCCTGCTACATGTCATTCTGATGCTAACTATTTCACTTGTTGGCAAATATAGCAAATTAACATACACTATTTAATAAAGTAAAAAATGAAACATGATAAATTAAAAAAAAGAGAGAATTCAAAGATTAATTATAAAAAAAAAAATCTGCTTTCATCACTTTTCCCCTTTCCTGGCTCACGGCCACTGTTGGAAACTAAAATAACTATCTGCAGAGATGTAAGACTCTGGAGAATTGGGAAACATCTTTCTCTGATTCTGCTCTTTTAACATAAAAATAATATTACCCCTCCTCGCTTAATATGTAAATAGATTATATATGTCAATAATTAAACCATCATGTCCGATTTAGGAATGGAGACGCTTTCTGGGAGGGTGGGAGATACAGACATATTAGATGTGCCTATTCATTATCCAATCTAAGCAAACCCAGGAGAAAAAAATTGGGTGGGTGGAGGGAGAGATGTTCTGCTTATAATATGGTATGTATAATATGGTATGAAACCTGCAGTTTCTTGGCAAATAAGCGTAACAGAAATCAAAACCATCAGAAACAGGATGTTGGCAAACCATAACTTAAAATAACAAATTTTTTTATCACAATATTAGGCAGTTTGAGACTCAGAAATATATATTTGAGAGAAAGTTCACTGATTTGAGAAATTATACAGTACCCAATTTTACATGGACAAAAAGCTGCTACTTGGGAGCTAAAACAAAATTACATTTGACATCCTAACAAAACATTAGAATGTTATCTCCTGCCTTTCTTGACGTAGGCCCTAATTGTCTCACAGAGCTTCCCTCTGCTTTTAGCTCCTTATCAAAGACAAAGTCAACTTCAAACAGGATTAGAAGTTTATTACACATTGCTCATTGCTCGGTTTTCTGTAAACATGAATCTATGCAGGCATTCTTTCTTGGTAGCTTCTCAATACACTCTCATAACAAGATCCATGGCCATATTGGATTTGTGGCAGGTGAACCAAAGGCAGGAAATATTTTTGTGTATCTCTGAATTTATTAGATAGAGTACAGTAATTGGCTTGATGCCTGTGCTAGACATAAAATCTTAATTAATCTACCTCACAATAAGTACTGTGCATGAATCCAAGAGATGAACTCTGATTTAACACAAACTGTTCTATTTTGTTCCTTAACTGCCAGTGGAAGAGGAATTAAGCAGCATGCCGACTTCCCCAAACAACTGTATCACAAAATGTAACAATCCCCCACTGTCTTAAAATTCATTGTAGCCAGAAGTTGGCCTTGAATTCCCTGCAGCTGGCAGAAAAACGAACAAACATTATTACATGCAGAGTCTGACACCCCACAGCACTGAGCAGGAAGATCTCAAGTCCTTGCTTACACTGTATTCCTTGGTAGCATTTTTGTCTTGGAAAATCTAGAGATATTAAAGTACAGGGAGTCTTATTTGTAAGTGATGTTCTCACACTCTTCAGAACTCATAGTTTTTCTCAATTTCCCTTTTCTTAAAATATAACTTTTATTTAAAGTTTTAAAAGCAAAAATAAAAATTAATACAAACTAAAAAAAGAGTAAAAGAGAAACAAGAAAAAGAAATAAAAGAAGAAACTAAAGTAAAAAGAAAAAAGAAAAAAGGTAGAAGAAAAATAGAAAAGAAAAGATAGGAGGAAGTGGCTTCCACTTTTCTTTACAGCAGTTAAAAATACTATTTTAGACTTTATAAATTTACATTCTTTCTCTAAAGTTACATCATGATTCTTTTCTTACCTAATTATAAAAAAAAATAGATCATAAGCAGTTTCCAGTCAGCAATAAAAGAAGACATCTATGGAGATTCTTAATCATCCAGGTCATGGTTGTCCCAAAGGTGCTTTTCCAAAAGGAAAAAGGATTTTCTTGGGGTTTTTTTCTTTTAAAACATTTCACTTCTTATCCAAGAAACTTTTCCAGTTGATGATGAATCGAAAAAGCTTCTTGGATGAGAAGAAAAGCATTAAAAAAAACCCAAGAAAGTCCAGCTGCCTTTTGGAAAAGCATCTTTGGGACAATAAAAGAAGATATTTATTTTTTCATCCAATTTATATAGCTGCCCATCTCACAAACACATGACTCTAGGTGACATACAACAAAGATAAAGCAATCAATAAATACTTTAAAAATTATTAGCAAATGCCATTAGTCTATAAGTTTCTTTTTTAAATCTTTACTCCTACAATTCTCTAACTACTGCAACACTCTCTACATGGGGCTCCCCTTGAGGAGCACCCGGAGGCTCCAACTGGTCCAGAATGCGGCCGCGCGGGTAATCACGGGAGCTGCCTGGCGCTCCCACATAACACCACTCCTGTGTGAGCTGCACTGGCTCCCAGTGGTCTTCCGGGTGCGCTTCAAGGTGTTGGTTACCACCTTTAAAGCGCTCCATGGCATAGGACCTAGTTATCTTCGAGACTGCCTGCTGCTACTGATGACCTCCCACCGACCTGTGCGCTCCCACAGAGAGGGCCTTCTCGGGGTGCCATCAGCCAAACCATGTAGGCTGGTGACCCCCAGGGGGAGGGCCTTCTCTGTGGGGGCACCTACCCTCTGGAACCAGCTGCCCCCTGAGATAAGGAGAATCTAAGACCTCGGTGCCTTCCGCCATGCCCTTAAAACTTTCTTTTTTCAGCAAGCCAGGCTGGCTTAATATATTTTTTAAATATTTTTAATTGGTTTGTTATTTTAAATTGGGGCCAAATTAATATATATCTTTTTAATTGTTTTTAATGTTTGTATTGTTTGTTTTTTATCTGGCTGTACATCGCCCTGAGTCCCTCGGGAGAAGGTGTGGTATATAAATTCGAAATAAAATAAAATAAAAATAAATAATCTTGTTTTATATCTGTATTCAAAATTTGAAGAAGTAAAATAAACAGGAGAAGAGACAATACAGTCAGGTCCAGAAATATTGGGACATCGACACAATTCTAACATCTTTGGCTCTATATACCACCACAATGGAGTTGGAATGAAACAAACATAATGTGCTTTAACTGCAGACTGTCAGCTTTAATTTGAGGATATGTACATCCAACTCAGGTGAACGGTGTAGGATTTACAGCAGTTTGCATATGTGCCTCCCACTTGTTAAGGGACCAAAGATAATTGGACAAAATAATAATCATAAATCAAACTTTCCCTTAATACTTGGTTGCAAATCCTTTGCAGTCAATTACAGCCTGAAGTCTGGAACGCATAGACATCACCAGACACTGGGTTTCATCCCTGATGATGCTCTGCCAGGCCTCTACTGCAACTGTCTTCAGTTCCTGCTTGTTCTTGGGGCATTTTCCCTTCAGTTTTGTCTTCAGCAAGTGAAATGCATGCTCAATGGGATTCAGGTCAGGTGATTGACTTGGCCATTGCATAACATTCCAATTCTGTCCCTTCAAAAACTCTTTGGTTGCTTTTGCAGTATGCTTTGGGTCATTGTCCATCTGCACTGTGAAGCGCTGTCCAATGAGTTCCGCAGCATTTGGCTGAATGTGAGCAGATAATATTGCCCGAAACACTTCAGAATTCATCCTGCTGCTTTTGTCAGCAGTCACATCATCAATAAATACAAGAGAACCAGTTCCATTGGCAGCCATACATGCCCACGCCATGACACCACCACCACCATGCTTCAATGATGAGGTGGTATGCTTAGGATCATGACCAGTTCCTTTCCTTCTCCATACGCTTCTCTTCCCATCACTCTGGTACAAGTTGATCTTGGTCTCATCTGTCCATAGGATCTTGTTCCAGAACTGTGAAGGCTTTGTTAGATGTTGTTTGGCACACTCTAATCTGGCCTTCCTGTTTTTGAGGCTCACCAATGGTTTACATCTTGTGATGAACCCTCTGTATTCACTCTGGTGAAGTTTTCTCTTGATTGTTGACTTTGACACACATACACCTATCTCCTGGAGAGTGCTCTTGATATGGCCAACTGTTGTGAAGGGTGTTTTCTTCACCAGCGAAAGAATTCTTCGGTCATCCACCACAGTTGTTTTCCCTGGTCTCCCAGGTCTTTTGGTGTTGCTGAGCTCACCAGTGCGTTCCTTCTTTTTGAGAATGTTCCAAACAGTTGTTTTGGCCACACCTAATATTATTGCTATCTCTCTGATGGGTTTGTTTTGTTTCTTCAGCCTAATGATGGCTTGCTTCACTGATAGTGACAGCTCTTTGGATCTCATCTTGAGAGTTGACAGCAACAGATTCCAAATGCAGATAGCATACTTGAAATGAACTCTGGGCTTTTTATCTGCACATTGTAATTGGGGTAATGAGGGAATATCACACACCTGGCCATGGAACAGCTGAGAAGCCAATTGTCCCATTACCTTTGGTCCCTTAACAAGTGGGAGGCACATATGCAAACTGCTGTAAGTCCTACACCGTTCACCTGAGTTGGTTGTACATACCCTCAAATTAAAGCTGTCAGTCTGCAGTTAAAGCACATTGTGTTTGTTTCATTCCAACTCCATTGTGGTGGTGTATAGAGCCAAAGATGTTAGAATTGTGTCAATGTCCCAATATTTCTGGATCTGACTGTAAGTATACTTACCATATCCTTTTTTGTATCTCATAGGCTTTTGTTAGATCTCCATTGACAATTATTAGTGCTTTTTCGGAAGTTTCTCAGCCAAAATCTTTGTAAAGAACTTATAACTTTTATTTAATAATGATATCAGCTTATAGTTTGTCAAATCTTTTCTCTCCTTGGTATTAATTAAACCAGCTGGGTGATCTCTCAAACCACCTGAAAATATAATGCTGTATTAGCCTCTCTCCAACTCTCTGGCATCTCTGTAGCCCTCTGGATCTTTCTCCTCTATACACCATCATATTTTGCAAAGGTTGTAAAGAACATCCTCAAAGTGTCCTAAAGGTGCTTTTTTAGGAGGCAACTGGACTTCGTTTTTTCTTTGAAGACATTTTGCTTCTCATCCAAGAAGCTGCTACAGCTCTGACAGGATAGTGGGAAATGGAAAGATTCAGTTTTTCTCAATTTCCTAATTTTATATAAGAGCAATTTCTTTTAATGATTTGCTTTGGATCTTTAAATTCAAGCAAAAATCCACCTGGCTACATGTGCAGAACAGTTGAGAAATGTTATATCACTGTCATTCTATTATCTTTCTATAATAGCCAATGATAACAAACTTAATAATGGTGATTTTATTGATTTTATTCAGCAACACATTGCAAAGTTTGCAATGTGAAATCCTAACCTTAACTGAATTAATTTCCTCATATATTTTCTTTTAGAAGCCACCAAAAATGGCTTCACCATTTTTATCTAATGCAGCAACACTTTGACAAGGAAAGTTTTGCCAGCGTTCCTGTCCATTCAAACTTCTGTAACCTGGTAGAGCTGAAAAAAGAGCAGCACACAGAAAGTCAACATCACATATACATTTTGGATCATATGCTAATTACATTGTTTAAACTGGATCTCATTCCATATGACTTTGCAAGAGGTAACAATGGTTTGCAGATCCATAATGTCACTTGCAGTGCTTAACCCCTGAAGAGCACTTGTGGGTGATTCAATAAATCCTTTCTTTTCCTTTCTTCTCTTCTCTTTCCTGTTTCAGTGAATTCTTGGAAGAACAGAGAAACCTAGCAGGGGAATGTCTGTTTAATGCAGAAAGAGATGTGAGACTGTTATAGGAAATGTGCATTGATCCCTTCACATTCTGGCCTTGAATTTCCACTAGTAGAACCCTTTATTATCATATTTGTTAATCATCCTTAAATATTACTCAAAGGTTTGCTATAATTGAGCTAAAATATTTTATAAGCAACTTTTACAGTTTGCTCAGGAAAGACTCAAAGGGTGATGGCCTGTTCACTTATTCTTAAAACAAAAGATTCCTAAAAAGAAAGGTTTAGTTGTTTTTGGAGGAAATAGTTTGCTTTAACTTCCAACTCTGAAATATTTTTCAGACTTTAAAATTATCTGTCTTTTATGAGCTGCAAATGGGAAAACATGTCCTTTGCCAATGACATATATTCTCCGTTAAGCATTCTGGCAACAGGAGGAAGGCTAAAGAAAAATAAAGTACTAGATTTCATTATTATTTAGCAGTTCAATCTACAGAAGTATTTTAGTTTTAGTAGGACTGTTCAGTAAAAGCCAACTGGAAATCCTATCTAGGTTCTTAAAATTGAATAACCTGAAAGGCAATAATGGCAACAGCAATGCAAGAAAAATATTATTAAATATATAAATATTTTATCTAATAAAAAAATATTAGATATTATAATTATAAATACCAGAGTAATTATCAGGATTAATTAATTAATAATGGAAATTACACTGGCATATAAAATAAAGCTAATTAAGCTAAATTATTTATAGCCTTCCCCCAAAAATCCCAAGATAATGTACAAAATTTGCTTCTATTTTTCCACATATTTGGACAAAACAACCATTCTTTGAAATAGATTACATAAAAGTCTAGCATGAAATCACCCAGCGGAGTTTACAATCAGGCATGAATTTGAATTTGAATCCTGTTCTGGACCAACATTACAATTCTTTCTAACACTAGTGGAGTACTGGCTGTTTCAATCTGGAATGTTGACAAGCAATTCAAATGAAAATCTAGATACGACTAAAGTTTGCAAATCTGTGGCTAAATGGCAATAGTTTTTTTATCATCATCCTCATCAAGAATGAGGAAGCAGTTAGTGTACTTACCTAAATGGGAAAAAAATACAAGCCATCAATTAAACATTCAAGGATGGCACTGTGCCAAGAACATACCCAAACTGCACAGCTGACTTTTAGAGAAAATATAAAATATAAGCCCAGAAAAAAGCAATTTAGAGAATTGACTAGCTTCTTAAGAGAATACTAAAAAGAAATTGGAAAAACCATCCATTTATCCATCTCTCATTTGCCAACCTATATGACTTTTGTACTTAAAACTGAATAAGGGTCCTACCTTTATGAAAATATCCTAGGTGTACATTTCTTTTGAGTAGATTTTGTATGCCTATTTTGTCCATCTAACTGAACAAAGGAAATTAATGACAGTAATGCTAGAGGACAGAGAGATTCCTTTCTTACATATCCAGGAATGTATTTGATTACTCTCTGCCTCAAAAAAGCAGACAGAAATACATGAAGGAAATGGTCTAGGCCAGTGGTTCTCAACCTTCCTAATGCCGCAACCCTTTAATACAGTTCCTCATGTTGTGGTAACCCCAAACCATAAAATTATTCCTAAAACCATTGAAAATATGTGTTTTCCGATGGTCTTAGGCGACCCCTGTGAAAGGGTCGTTCGACCCCCAAAGGGGTCGCGACCCACAGGTTGAGAACCACTGGTCTAGGCAAAGATAAAGAATAAAATCTCAATCAGTTTTGCATCCAACTCCGAATCAATGTTTGAGCACTATTCTATTTGTTGACTAGTAGATGTTATGTATTTTCCCTTCCCCCTGATGATCTTCTCTTCCCCTTGATGTTATGTATTTTCTTCTTTATTGTTATGGCTGAGGTTATACAGCAGTTTTAAGTGGATAGATTATAAATCATGTCCTCTTCCCCACTTTAATAGACTAGATAAATAATATTGGCAAGCATACAAGGTAAATCTGATCTTAATTGTACACTGCTCTGAAATACCAAGAATACCTTCACATCCGCAAGCTCTATTTATTAGGTTATGAAAAACTGAATTCTAAATCTGATAAGGTACAGTCTTTTTACTCTTCTCTTTATTCTTGGGCCAGCAAAATTGAACTTCTTGGAAAATAAATACATGCAAAATGTATGAATGCACCAACTCTTCATTACTAAGAATGTCAAGGGACATAAAAGTTATCTGAAGGGTTGTACAAACTTCAACCATTTCTAGCCTATAAAAAATCCCAAATATATGTTTCTAAGATCACCACCATATTATCACTCTTAAATATGTCACGCACACTGTTCACTCCTGCAAAATCTTCAGTAGACGCCTTTCACTATTTATTATCTCATCCTGGCGTCAGGCAGTCTCTCCACTGTCTGATGGGCATACTGTGTCATACATATATATATATATATATATATATATATATATATATATATATATATATATATATATATATATATATATATATATATATATATATATATATATATATATATATATATATATATATATCTATAACAAGCATCTAAATGTTTCCCATCTGAATCTTAATAAATTAATTTTGAACAGGCAAAACCTTGCAATGTAAAGGATAACAGAGGAAATAAGGTAGAACTCTTTCCAGTCTAGATGTTCTGCTTAGTTCACCTAAGTCTGTATATATTTATAATTAATGTATTCACAGAAGCTAAATTGCAATGAGATTACAGTCACAAAGCATAGTTTCCATCGTTTGGTTCACTTTGGTGTTTTTTTAAGGAGGCACTAACTGCAACATCAGTGAAATGTAAAATTACTTATAGCCAAATTGTTCAAACATTGAACAAATCACCACCAATAACAACATAGCTAATAAAAATCTACAGTAAAAGTAGAAGTTAGGGCAGTGACAGCGAACCTTTTTGGCAACAAGTGCCGAAACTGGAACGCGCACTGGAGCCCAGAAACCGAAAGACCAGCTGACTGGTGGGCATGCGCGTGCTGGCCAGCTGATCTTTTGGTTTCCAGTGTGCATGTCTTCTCATTTCTGGCACTCCAGCACGCACAAAAACCAGCTGGCTGGTGCACATGCCCACGCCGGAAACTGGAAAAGCAGCTGGCGATAGCCCGCAAGCCCACAGAGAGGGCTCTGCATGCCACCTCTGGCACCATAGGTTTGCCATCACAGAGTTAGGGAAAACAGTCAGTTAAAACAAACCTAATACTGACAAATGAATATATCAGCAAAAATTGCAAGTAAAAACAAGGAAATAGATATTGTTTAGAATTTCTCAAAATCAAAAAGGCAGCTTGTTACCTGTTCAAGTGGTTGTTTAAAAAAATAAAGAAAAACCTTCAAGATATAAGACATTTTAAAAAATATTTAGTCCCCTTTTCATCAGAAAAATTAACTATGTATAATGCTCAAATCTGCAAACTTTTACTAGCTATGGGTAAAGTAATTAAAGCCAATTAATATTGTCAGATGAAGAGAAGCAAAAGGTCATGCTGAAATAAGAAACATGTCAAATTGGTACACAATTCCACAGCATGTCTTTTTAACTATGGTTAAGAGACATGAAGTGTAGTAGTGATATAGTCTTATGAGATTCAAAGGTGAATAAGTACAAACTACTTATGGGCAAATGGGCAAAACCATTTCAGAAAATTAGATGCATTCTTATCCATTACTATTCCAAGTGATTGGTTATCCATTACTGCTCCAACTACCAATATGCATATCCTTACCAAATCTCTGCTCTGTGATTTCAGATAACAGAATACAATTTAAATTCAGTAAGTAAAATATAAACTTCTTATCCACACTGGTCAGTACTACTGTTCACTTGTATATTAAAAAAAAAAATCTTTCTCTTCTCTTGTTAAGGAATTTTTCTTCTCTGTCATATTAATAACATTAGTACTCTATACAGTACATTCTGTTTCTTGTTCTCTTCATATTTATCAATTTATCAATGTAATGTTTCACTGAGAAATGGTGTATCTTGCACCTCCTGTATGACTGATCATCTTGACAGTTCACATTAAAACTACCACTGTAATTTGATCTGTAAATAATAGTAATAAAGCAACACAGCAAGGTGCAAATGCCTCAAAATAATACAGGTAACAAGATAAAGGAGAACTTTAGGGTAAATGCTCTAAGTTTTCTAAGACATTGTTCAGCAGCAAACTATCTATCCTATTCTGTCCTGATATAATATTTCTATTAATAAAGTCTTGGGAAGTTCACTGATTTTTTTAGCATTATCATGGCATTTCTATAAGGAGAGATTTTGCTACCTCTTTTTCAGTTGGAAAAAGAAGGAGAAAATATTCTGAAGTATTTTTACAGGTGTTGGATAAAGATCATATATCTCACTTAAGTTGTTTCAACAAACTGAAAAAATAAGCCTTCTAATGTCAGTGTTAGGCCTCCTGTTCAAAATCATTTCACATAGCACTTTTCATTCCTTTTAGCTGGACTTTTTTTAATCAATTACAAATTAAAGATGATTTACCTATTATTATTATATAATGTCAAATGCAAAATGTTACCAGAATATGCCTTCTGATTGTAACTGACAAAAAAAGAAAAAATTAAAAAGAACTGCATGGGGAAATAGTTCACTATTTGCTATTGGAAATGATTTCTTATAATACAAATATTTATTTTGGTGATTCTCACAGCAATCTTAAATCCTATGTTAGAAAAAGTGCAGAAGAAAAGTTAATTATTGATTATTATGAGCCACGGTGGCGCAGTGGTTAGAGTGTAGTACTGCAGGCTACTTCTGCTGACTGCCGGCTACCTGCAATTTCACAGTTCAAATCTCACCAGGCTCAAGGTTGACTCAGCCTTCCATCCTTCCAAGGTTGGTAAAATGAAAACCCAAATTATTGGGGGCAATATGCTCACTCTGTAAACCGCTTAGAGAGGGCTGTAAAGCACTGTAAAGCGGTATATAAGTCTAAGTGCTATTGCTATTATTACTGTAGTGATATAAGGAAAGAAAACAGAGATTCTACTACAAAGTTTTTGACATACCCACAAAGGAGTTGCAATGGTTTCTCAAAGAATAGACCATCATATTATTAAATATATTATTCACATATTAAAGTGAAACTTTAAGCAGTAAAACAGAATAACAGAATTGGAAGGGACTTTGGAGGTCTTCTAATCCAACCCCCTGCCTAGGCAGGAAACCCTACACCACTTCAGACAAATGGTTATCCAACATCTTCTTTAAAACTTCCAGTGTTGTAGTATTCACAACTTCTGGAGGCAAGTTGTTCCACTGATTAATTGTTCTAACTGTCAGGAAATTTCCCCTTAGTTCTAGGTTGCTTCTCTCTTTGATTAGTTTCCACCCACTGCTTCTTGTCCTGCCCTCAGGTGCTTTGAAGAATAGCTTGACTCCCTCTTCTTTGTGGCAACCCCTGAGATATTGGAACATGGCTATCATGTCTCCCCTAGTCCTTTTTTTCATTAAACTAGACATACCCAGTTCCTGCAGCCGTTCTTCATGTTTTAGCCTCCAGTCCCCTAATCATCTTTGTTGCTCTTCTCTGCACTCTTTCTAGTCTCTCAACATCTTTTTCACATTGTGGCAACCAAAACTGGATGCAGTATTCCAAGTTTGGCCTTACCAAGCCATTATAAAGTGGTATTAACACTTCATGGGATTTTGATTCTATCCCTCTGTTTATGCAGCCTTGGAAGGCAGCTTATGTAGGAGAAGGAAAACTCCAATCTCAAACCTCCACTGCCTTGTGGCTATACCTATCTATGGGAAAGTCTTCAGGAGTCAACCTTGAGGCAAAACCTGGAGCAGGAGTCTTGGAGTGAAGAGGAGTGCTAATACCTCTCTAAAAAAAACTTTGGTCCAGCTGCCCCGCCTGGTAGCACCTCATAAGGGCCCCTTTCCAGGGTTACAGGAGAAGATGGTCAACTGTTTTGAAGGCGGAAGAGGGCTTTATGCCCCAACGGCAGATAAAACGGCAGAACCATCTTCTAGGATAGTGATGGCTAACCTTTTTGCCATCACATGCCAGGAGAGGGGAGAGTGGGGGATGTTTGCACGTGCGCGTGCCCACACCCATAATTCTATGTGCTCCCCCTGCGCATGAGCACACACGATGGGGATGTGGCACGTGTAGGGAAGGGATGTCAAACTCAAGGCCCAGGAACCGGAGTTGGGCCACAAGGTGCTTAGATATGGCCCGCGGGGCTGCCCTGGAAACAGTGAAGGACCAGCCTGTGGTACCTCTGCCAGCGAAAACGGAGCTTGGGAGGGCCACACGTGGCCTTCCTGAGCTCTGTTTTTGCTGGAAGAAGGTTTCAGGAGACGGTCACAGCCGAAAACGGAGCTTGGGAACCCGTTTTTGCTGGCAGAGTGCTCGGGCCACCACAAGCGCCCCTGTGAGTGACGTTGAGCTGGCCACGCCCACCTGACGCCCAAGGTCAAACAGAACCCTGATGCAGCCCTCAATGAAATCTAGTTTGACACCCCTGGTGTAGGGTATCTTGCCTAAACAAGGGGGTTGGACTAGAAGACCTCCAAGGTCCCTTCCAATTCTGTTATTCTAAAATCCATTCTCTTCTCTTCAATGTATATGTCATAATACAGGTGATCCTCAATTAACAATCATTTGTTTAGTGACCGTTCAAAGTTACACCACCACTGAAAAAAGTGCCTTATGACTGGTTTACACCTATGACCATTGCAGCATCCCCAGGGTCATGTGATAATGGGTGTTTGGTAACTGACATGTATTTATGACTGTCCCAGGATCATGTGATCACCATTTCTATCATTCCCAGCCAGCTTTCAACAAGCAAACTCAATGGGGAACAACATGATTCACTTAACTACTGCAGCGATTCACTTAACTGTGACAAAAAAGGTCGTAAAATGAGGCAGACTATTCTGACCTAGGCTTTCTTAGAAAGTATAAAGCACAATCTTAGTTCCAGCAAAACCTCTTTTACTTACACGGCTGTGAATTATTGTCATTCACAGTCCACAAGGTTTCACAAACAGTCTTTCAGGGGACTGTTTATAAACACCCACCTTATCACCCTTGGAATGCTACCAGAGAACTAATTGCCAAAAGTAGGGCAAGGCCAAACTTGGCACAGAGTCAAACAGAACTTTTCAAAGCTTGAACTGACCAAATGAACTAATTGCTTCCTGCAAAAGCTCACATTCCATTTGCTCCTCTTTTATGTCTTTTGGGAGGGGTCAATCATCTCCAAGCCTTACTCCAAGTCGACCATGTTTTCTTAATTGTTCTTGTCTTCTGGCAGCTCTGCGCATGCACACACTGGGAACAGGCTCCCTATTCTTCTGACTCGCTGATGTCAGTGTCAGACTCTGGCGGCAGCACATAACTATCAGATGGCCTTGACCCCCCCCTCTGTCACCAATGCAGAGCCCTCATCCGAGCTTTCTCAGCCCCCAGGACTGGCCCAAGTTCCTCCCCAACCTCCTCACTGTCTGACTCTGCTGCTAGCTCTGCTGGCCGCTGGTGGACCACAACACAGACCTCACTTAACAACTGTCTCACTTAGCAATGGAAATTTTAGGTATCATCGTGGTTGTAAATCAAGTTTATCAATTTGATTTTCTAATCCCAAAAATTTACTGTGAAGTCCCAAGGCATATGTACATTTTTTAGCTACTTACATAGCCTTTCAGCAAAGCCATTTTACAAATGCCACTGAAAATATTCCAAAAATATTTGAAGAATTTCTAGTGGTTTTTAAAAACACTAATATAATCTTGCTTGGTCACAGAATAGAAATTTTGCTATTCTAACAATAATCCATTTAAGTTGGCATGTCTTGATATTCATTAGTTCAATACTAATGTTTCATGTCATATAAAATGTTCTTGATGGAAATATCCAGGAAGCACGAATTCTTTATCAGAAGAATCTATTGGAAGAGAAAATATCTGAAAAGTCCAGAACAACACAGTAAGAACACTCATTTCAGCCACAAACCCATCTACAAAGGAAGATTATGCAAGTGTACATAGAGCATTAGGTAAGATTATTTACTTAAGTAAATATCAAAACATTTAACTTAAATTGTAACAAAATGTTTGCATTTTGTATATGCTTCTTTCTGTTTACATAATAATTACTTCACAAACGGTTATCTCCAACAGGTGAGCCCTAATGTTAAGCTAAGGATCATGATCACAAATGAAATAATATGATGAACAGAAATGAATAGCAACTGGAGGAGCAGTTACTATCTGTATCAGAAAACAATGTAATTACTACCCTGTATCTTTCAATGAATATGTGCCCTCATAGAGTTATGACATACAATATTCAGGAAAGATTACAACCATTCATAAGGTCCTAGATAATTCAAAGTTAACATTAGACATATTGATCAGAATACATTCTGAAAATAGTCCAGTAAGGTATTTTAGCGCTTACTGACTGTTTCACCTCTACATATGATGTTCGAATTTTAGAATATTTCCTTCCCCTTAGTAAAGCATCCTCCTGTAATGAGAACATAGCACAGAAAATCTTTATTCTTGGTTTCTCAGTACCGTATTTTCCGGCGTATAAGATGACTTTTTAACACATAAAAATCTTCTCAAAAGTCGGGGGTCGTCTTATACGCCGGGTGTCGTTCTCCTGTAACCAGGCAGATCAGCCCGAAAGGCTCTGACGAGCCTTAAATGGCTCTGGTGATCCAAGCTCTGACAATCTGCTAATCAGGCAACTCAGCTGGGATCGCCAGAGCCATGGAGAAGGGAAAAACTTTTCCCCCTCCAGCTTGCTTACCTTAGCTCAGTGGTTGGGGGTCAAACAACCCTTTTACAGGGGTTTTGCAGGTGGTGCAATACAGAAAAACGAGCACAGCCCTCGCCATGCGGAATGAATGGTGCTGTTGTGGCGATGGGGGAGGGGGCGGCAGAAGCGGGAAGAAGCGGCGTTTGCGATGGCTGGAAGCTGTGAGAGTGAAGCATTACTTTCATTTGTACGGCAACAGCATTCCGCCTTGGTATATTTGTGTCAGCCAGTGGCGCAAGGCAGCCCTCCTCTCCTGCTGCCTGGGACTCAGAGTGGTAAATGGCGTCTGATCCGGAGAGCAGCTGGATTTTGCTCTCTAATCCGGATGCCAGATCAGCCCCCTGCAAACTCTCATCTCTCGAGGAGCGCTCCCTGAAGCGGGGCTGGAAACTTTGGTTGGGCTGCTTGAGAGAGGAGAGCCTGCAGAGGGGCGATCTGGTGTCTGCAATGGAGAGCAAAATCCGGCTTTTTCTCTCCGCTGTAAGAGCGCTGTAAGAGCGGCAGCCCTCATCTCCTAATGCTTGGGACTCGGAGCAGTAAATGGGGACTGGTCCGGGGAGCAGCTGGATTTTGCTCTCCATTGAGGACGCCAGATCAGCCCCCTGCAAGATCTCGTCTCTCAAGGAGCGCTCCCTGAAGCGGGGCTGGAAAGTTTGGTTGGGCTGCTTGAGAGAGGAGAGCCTGCAGAGGGGCAATCTGGTGTCTGCAATGGAGAGCGGCATCCGGCTTTTTCTCTCCGCCGTAAGAGTGCTGTAAGAGCGGCAGCCCTCATCTCCTAATGCTTGGGACTCGGAGCGGTAAATGGTGACTGGTCCGGGGAGCAGGTGGATTTTGCTCTCCATTGCGGATGCCAGATCAGCCCCCTGCAAGATCTCATCTCTCAAGGAGCCCGACAAAAGTTTCCAGCCCCACTTCAGGGAGCGCTCCACGAAAGATGAGATCTTGCAGGGGGCTGATCTGGCGTCCGCAATGGAGAGCAAAGTCCAGCTGCTCTCCGGACCAGTCACCATTTACCGCTCTGAGTCCCAAGCAGAAGGAAACAAAGGCTGCCTTGCGCCGCAAACATACCAAGGCAGAATCCTGATGCTGCACTTTCAGCAGACAGATGAGGGCTGTCTTGGCCATCGGCTGGTGCAAATATACCAAGGCGAATGCTCATGCCGCACAAGTTCAAGTAGTGCTTCGCTCCCACACTTCTTCCAGCCCTCAGTCTCTCAGGGAGATGCTTGACTTCCTCTCAGCCCCAAGACACTGGCTGGCCCATGAGATGAGAGAGAGAGAGAGAATGAGAGAGAAAGAGAGAGAATCAGAATGAGACAGAGAGAGAAAGAGACAAAGAATGAAAGAGAGAATGAGAGAGAGAGAATCAGAATGAGACAGAGAAAGAGACAAAGAATGAAAGAGAGAGAAAGACAGAATGAAAGAGAATGAGAGAAAGAGACAGAGAGAATGAGAGAGAGAGAGAGTGAGAGAGAATGAGAGACAGAGAAAGAGACAGAGAATCAAAGAGAATCAAAGAATCAGAGAGAATGAGAGAGAGAGAGAGAGAAAATGAAAGAGAATCAGAATGAGAGAATCAGAATGAGAGGGAGAGAGTGGGGAGAGAGAGAGAAAGAGGGAGAGAGAGAAAGAGAATGAGAGAGAAAGAGTGGGAGAGAGAGAAAGAGAAAGAGGGGGAGGGAGAAAGAGAGAAAGAGTGGGGGAGAAAGAGAATGAGAAAGAGGGGGGAGAAAGAGAATGAGAGAGAGGGGAAGAGAAAGAGTGGGGGAAAGAAAGAATGAGAAAGAGAGGGGGAGAGAGCAAGAGAATGAGAGAGTGGGGGAGAGGGGGGGAGAGAGAAAGAGAGAATGAGAAGGAGTGGGAGAGAAAGAAAGAGAGGGAGAGAGAGAGAGAAAGCGAAAACGAGAGAGAGAGAAAGAGAGAATGAGAGAGAAAGAGTGGGAGACAGAGAGAGAGAGACAGAGAGGAGGGAGAGTGCCTGAAGGACCCCATCCTGTACTAGCACCCAGTCCAGGTGCTACAGCAAGCGGCGCACTGGATTCGTATTAGTGGTCCGCGAAATTTAAAATTATGAAGTTGGTGGTCCCTGAGGTCCAAAAGGTTGGGGACCCCTGACCTAAGACCATCGGAAAACACATATTTTTGATGGTTTTAGGAATAACTTTATCGTTGGGGGTCACCACAACATGAGGAACTGTATTAAAGGGTCGCAGCATTAGGAAGGTTGAGAACCACTACCTTAGCTACTTGCCTTGCTTCGCTTGCCTGAATCCATTCCATCAGCAAGCAACTCCCTGCCTGCAATCAAGCAGGCAGGGAGTTGTGGACTTCAACTCCCAGAATTCCTCAGCCAGCAAAACAAAGCTGGCTGAGGAATTCTGAGAGTTGAAGTCTACAAGTCTTAAAATTGCCAAGGTTGGAGACCCCTGTTCTATTGGGTAAGTTTTTTTCCCCTTTGGGATCTTTAAAAAAAAATAGTTAATTGGGGGATTTTTTAGTTGTTCTTTTTTAGACCTAGCCATTTAAAGTTTAGGAAGTTTTAACTTTAGCTTTCATATAAAAATAAAAATAAAATAAAATAAAATAATATTTGTGCAGCTTTCTGAGATTTAGTGTTTTTGTAGTGTTTCACTCTAACTACACAAACACACAAAATCTCACAAAGCTGTATGTGGAATTTTGTGTGTGTAAAGTGTGAAAGTTGTTTTTTTGGGCTTTTTGTGGCTGTGTGAGGTTCCTGCTTGTTTCAGGGGCCATTTTGGGTCTAGCACAGCTGCTTTTACATTGTGGATGAGCCAGTTGTGTTGTGTTTTGTGTGTGTGTAAAGTGTGAAAGTTGGGTTTTTTTGGGCTTTTTGTGGCTGTGTGAAGTTCCTGCTTGTTTCAGGGGCCATTTTGGGTCTAGCACAGCTGCTTTTACATTGTGGATGAGCCAGTCGTGTTGTGTTGTGTTGTGTGTGTGTAAAGTGTGAAAGTTGTTTTTTTGGGCTTTTTGTGGCTGTGTGAGGTTCCTGCTTGTTGCAGGGGCCATTTTGGGTCTAGCATAGCTGCTTTTACATTGTGGGTGAGCCAGTTGATGTTTTTTTAATTTTTATTTGGTGTGAGTTGGAAGAGGGGTAGTCTTATACGGCGAGTATAGCCCAAACCCTATATTTTAACAGGAAAATTTGGGGGTCGTCTTATACGCCCAGTCGTCTTATACGCCGGAAAATACGGTAGTTTTCCTTTTATAGCAGGTGTCATATGGAGGAATATTCAAACATATAATAAGCAACAATAAGCTATGAGCAATTACCACAGCCAAAAACTTGCAACAAAATTTGCACATTTCTTTTCATTTTTTCCTTTAACTTTTGATTACAACAAATTATGTTATTAAAAACTTTGTTATTAAATGAGATGACTATAATCATTTGTAGAATCCTTAAAAATATGGATTAAGAAAAGCATACACTATTTCACTTCAGTGTATTTGTTCATCTAAAAAATTTTCAGGAAAACAATTCACTCAGTCCTAATTTATAATCTTTGAACTCCCACCACTATAAACTATACTATAAACGTTAAGAATTAAAAAAAAAATTATAGGCCAATTCTACAAAGATTTTCTATGCATCGCATTTAACTCTGTGGGTTTGTGTTTAAGAAAACATTTCAAGAATTAAACTGTTGCTCTTTCAAATTCCAGTTCTATTCAAAACATGAACGTTTGCCTCATACAGCCAATTATTATCCCATGTTAAAAGAATGCTTTTGTTTCATTAGGCAGAAAAATCACTTTACAAATATACCATTTTTTGTTTGTTTGTTTGTTAAAATCACATTTTTACTGAACAGGAGACAGGAATTTTTAATTTAAAAGAAAAAATAAAAAGAGAGATTAATTACAAAAATGAGGTTGTATGAGTTAACTGGGCTGTTGCCCACACAGGCTGCTCACACTGTCACCCAGCGTGCTAAGAGGAAATAGTTGCAGCTTTGAGCCTTGATCTGCCCACGTGAAATGAAGCATGCTGGCTGACCACAGAATGGCCTGTGTTCCCTTTTGCAATTGCCAACATCTGCTGGGCAGATCCATGCATAATTTTATAACCCAAAGCTCTCTCCTACCTTCTCCAAACCAAAGTGTGTTATGTTTTTGAAAATATACATACAGTAATCCAAAGCAGATTTTACTTAAGAATTTTATATTGCTCATTAATGAAGGATTTTTAAATACCACAAAAATGGAAAGGTAGGCTAGAATATTTCAGAGCAATGATGGCTAACCTTTTCCGGACCAAGTGTCCAAAGCGCATGAGCGTGCGAATGTACGCCACCTCATGCTCCCCACCCCCTCTGCATGCACGTGCAGCCCTCTGCATGCACCCCGCCCCCTGGGCATGCCTGGCAGAGACCTGAAGACCAGCTGGCCGACAGGAGGCGCACGCACATGCGCAGCATGTAGTGACGGCTTACGTGTCATCAGAGAGGGTGCTGCATGCCACCTCTGGCACGCATGCCATAGGTTCGCCATCACAGTTTTAGACAGTAAATAAGCTTGAGTTATTACTGTACGTGATTTTGAAATGTGGAATGTTTATCAAAATCCTGAAATATGAACGAGGGTATAGCTTTTCAATTTGTAGTAATGACAAAACAAAAATTGTTTATTTATTGTTGATTGATAATTCAGCAACCCACAATTGTGCACAGCAAAATCATCTTTGTAACTCAATCATCTATTCAATTGCAGAATGTTCCATAGAAAGAGTGCCCTAATTAGGATATCCTAATTTAATTAAATTACCCCTGGCTGTTGCTCACCAGCAATAATATCAGTCTGGTGCCATTATACCAAAAATATTAATCTCTATGATGATAAATATTACTCTTTTAGTTTTAAATGGAATATTTCAAAGGAGTTTAGTGCTCCATAATAGGAACTTACCTTTATGTAAATAATATTGGTATACAATATATCAGAGTTATGTAAAATGGATTCAGTAAAAAACATGAACTATTTTACTTATGCAATAGGTGCTATTTTATTTTTATTTTATTTATTTATATTCTGGCTTTATTATTTTTATAAATAACTCAAAGTGATAGATATGCTCTTTCCATCTCCTATTTTCCCCTCAACAACAATCTTGTCAGGTATGTTGGCCTGAGAGAGAAAGAGAGTGTGTCTCAAACGTCACCCAACTGTCTTTCATATCTAGGGACTAGAATTAACAATACAGTCCTTGCAGTTTGAGATTAAATT